>NW_024744450.1:0-38784 GCF_018991925.1 Homarus americanus
AGTATAACAAAGTCCTCTGGTCGAGTGTAAAAAAGTCCCCTGATCGAGTATAACAAATTCCCCTGATCGAGTAAACCAAAGTCCTCTGGTCGAGTATAAAAAAGTCCCCTGATCGAGTATAACAAAGTCCCCTGGTCGAGTATAACAAAGTCCCCATATCGAGTAAAACAAAAGCCCTTCATCGAGTATAGCAAAGTCCATTGTTCAAATATACTAAAGTCCACCGATCGAGTATAACAAAGTTCAACGCTCTTGTATAATCAAAGACCTCTGGTCGAGTACAACAAAGGCCCCTAATCGAGTACAACAAAGTCCCCTGTTCGAGAATAACAAAATCCCTTGGTTGAGTATAACAAAGTCCCCTCATTGAGTATAACATATCCCCTGATCAAGTATAACAAAGTCTCCTAGTTGAGTATAACAAAGTCCCCTGATCGAGTATAACAAAGGCCCATCATTGAGTATAACAAAGTCCATTGGTCAAGTATAAAAAAAGTCCACTGGTCGAGTATAACAAAGTCGCCTAATCAAGTATAACAAAGTCCCCTGATCGAGTATAACAAAGTCCCCTAATCGAGTATAACATATCACCTGATCAAGTATAAAAAAATCCTCTGGTCGAGTATAACAAAGTCCCTTGATCGAGTATAACAAAGTCCTCAGGTCGAGTATAACAAAGTCCCCTGATCGAATATAACAAAGTCCCCTGATCAAGTATAAAAAATCCCCTGGTCGAGTATAACAAAGTCCCCTGATCGAGTATAACAAAGCCCCATCATCGAGTATAACAAAGGCCCCTAATCGAGTATAACAAAGTCCCCTGATCGAGTATAACAAAGTCCCCTGATCGAGTACAGCAAAGGGCCCTGATCCAGTAAGACAAAGTCTCCTGATCGAGTATAACAAAGTCCCCTGTTCGAGTATAACAAAGTCCCCTGGACAAGTATAACAAAGTTCCCTGATCGTTTATAACAAAGTTCCCTGATAGAGTATAACAAAGTCCCCTGGTCCAGTATAACAAAGTCCTCTTGTCGAGTATAAAAAAGTCCCCTGATCGCATATAACAAAGTCCCCTGGTCGAGTATAAAAAGTCCCCTGGTCGAGTATAACAAAGTCCTCTGATAGGGTATAGCAAAGTCCTCTGGTCGAGTATACAAAAGTCCCCTGATCGAGTATAACAAAGTACCCTGGTCGAGTATAACAAAATCCCCTGATCGAGTATAACAAAAGCCCCTCATCGAGTATAACAACGTCCATTGGTCATGTATAAAAAAGTCCCCTGATCGAGTATAACAAAGTCACCCTGATCGAGTATAAAAAAGTCCCCTGATCGAGTATAACAAAGTCCCCTGGTTGAGCATAACAAAGTCCCCTGATCGAGTATAACATATCCCCTCATCGAGTATAACAAAGTCCTCTGGTCGAGTTTAAAAAAGTCCACTGATCGCGTATAACATATCCCCTGATCAAGTATAACAAAGTCCTCTGGTTGAGTATAAGAAAGTCCCCATATCGAGTATAACAAAGTCCCCTATTCGAGTATAACAAAGTCCCCTGGTCGAGTATAACAAAGTCCCCTGATCGAGTATAACAAAAGTCCCCTGATCGAGTATAACAAAGTCCCCTGATCGAGTATAAAAAAGTCCCCTGGTCCAGTATAACAAAGTCCTCTGGTCGAGTGTAAAAAAGTCCCCTGATCGAGTATAACAAATTCCCCTGATCGAGTATAACAAAGTCCTCTGGTCGAGTATAAAAAAGTCCCCTGATCGAGTATAACAAAGTCCCCTGGTCGAGTATAACAAAGTCCCCATATCGAGTAAAACAAAAGCCCTTCATCGAGTATAGCAAAGTCCATTGTTCAAATATACTAAAGTCCACCGATCGAGTATAACAAAGTTCAACGCTCTTGTATAATCAAAGGCCTCTGGTCGAGTACAACAAAGGCCCCTAATCGAGTACAACAAAGTCCCCTGTTCGAGAATAACAAAATCCCTTGGTTGAGTATAACAAAGTCCCCTGATTGAGTATAACATATCCCCTGATCAAGTATAACAAAGTCTCCTAGTTGAGTATAACAAAGTCCCCTGATCGAGTATAACAAAGGCCCATCATTGAGTATAACAAAGTCCATTGGTCAAGTATAAAAAAGTCCCCTGGTCGAGTATAACAAAGTCGCCTAATCAAGTATAACAAAGTCCCCTGATCGAGTATAACAAAGTCCCCTAATCGAGTATAACATATCACCTGATCAATTATAAAAAAATCCTCTGGTCGAGTATAACAAAGTCCCTTGATCGAGTATAACAAAGTCCTCAGGTCGAGTATAACAAAGTCCCCTGATCGAATATAACAAAGTCCCCTGATCAAGTATAAAAAATCCCCTGGTCGAGTATAACAAAGTCCCCTGATCGAGTATAACAAAGTCCCCTGGTCGAGTATAGCAAAGTCCCGTGGTCGAGTATAACAAAGACCCCTCATCGATTATATCAAAGGCCCCTAATCGAGTATAACAAAGTCCCCTGATCCAGTATAACAAAGTCCCCTGATCGAGTATAGCAAAGGGCCCTGCTCCAGTAAGACAAAGTCTCTTGATCGAGTATGACAAAGTCCCCTGATCGTGTATAACAAAGGCCCCTGATCGAGTACAAAAAAGGCCCCTAAGCGAGTATAACAAAGTCCACTAATCTAGTATAACAAAGGCCCCTGATCGAGTATAACAAAGGCCCCTCATCGAGTATAACAAATTCCCTGATCGACTATATCAAATCCGCCTAATCGAGTATAACAAAGTCCCCTGGTCGAGTATAACAATGTCCCCTTTTCTAGTCTAACAAAGTCCCCTTATCGAGTATAACAAATTCCCCTTATCGAGTATAACAAAGCCCCCTGGACGAGTATAACATATCCCCTGATCGAGTACAACAAAGTCCCCAGTGGAGTATAACAAAGTCCCCTAATCGAGTAAAACACAGTCTCCTGGTCGAGTATAACAAAGTTTTCTAATCGAGTATAACAAAGGCCCCTGGTCGAGTATAACAAAGTCCTTTGACCGAGCATAACAAAGTCCCCTGATCGAGTATAACAAAGTCCCCTAATCAAGTATAACAAAGTCCCCTGATCGAGTATAACAAAGCCCCATCATCGAGTATAACAAAGGCCCCTAATCGAGTATAACAAAGTCCCCTGATCGAATATAACAAAGTCCCCTGATCAAGTATAAAAAATACTGGTCGAGTATAACAAATTCTGATCGAGTATATGGCCCCCATCGTAAGGTATAACAAAGGCCCCTAATCAGGTATAACTTGAGG
Source organism: Homarus americanus (assembly GCF_018991925.1). NCBI lineage: Eukaryota > Metazoa > Arthropoda > Malacostraca > Decapoda > Nephropidae > Homarus > Homarus americanus. The sequence continues at coordinate 3,312 of NW_024744450.1, forward strand.
AGTCCTGATCGAGTATAACAAAGTCCCCTGATCGAGTATAGCAAAGGGCCCTGATCCAGTAAGACAAAGTCTCCTGATCGAGTATAACAAAGTCCCCTGTTCGAGTATAACAAAGTCCCCTGGACAAGTATAACAAAGTTCCCTGATCGTTTATAACAAAGTTCCCTGATAGAGTATAACAAAGTCCCCTGGTCCAGTATAACAAAGTCCTCTTGTCGAGTATAAAAAAGTCCCCTGATCGCATATAACAAAGTCCCCTGGTCGAGTATAAAAAGTCCCCTGGTCGAGTATAACAAAGTCCTCTGATAGGGTATAGCAAAGTCCTCTGGCCGAGTATACAAAAGTCCCCTGATCGAGTATAACAAAGTACCCTGGTCGAGTATAAAAAAATCCCCTGATCGAGTATAACAAAAGCCCCTCATCGAGTCTAACAAAGTCCATTGGTCATGTATAAAAAAGTCCCCTGATCGAGTATAACAAAGTCCCCTGATCGAGTATAAAAAAGTCCCCTGATCGAGTATAACAAAGTCCCCTGGTTGAGCATAACAAAGTCCCCTGATCGAGTATAACATATCCCCTCATCGAGTATAACAAAGTCCTCTGGTCGAGTTTAAAAAAGTCCACTGATCGCGTATAACATATCCCCTGATCAAGTATAACAAAGTCCTCTGGTTGAGTATAAGAAAGTCCCCATATCGAGTATAACAAAGTCCCCTATTCGATTATAACAAAGTCCCCTGGTCGAGTATAACAAAGTCCCCTGATCGAGTATAACAAAAGTCCCCTGATCGAGTATAACAAAGTCCCTTGATCGAGTATAAAAAAGTCCCCTGGTCCAGTATAACAAAGTCCTCTGGTCGAGTGTAAAAAAGTCCCCTGATCGAGTATAACAAATTCCCCTGATCGAGTATAACAAAGTCCTCTGGTCGAGTATAAAAAAGTCCCCTTATCGAGTATAACAAAGTCCCCTGGTCGAGTATAACAAAGTCTCCATATCGAGTAAAACAAAAGCCCTTCATCGAGTATAGCAAAGTCCATTGTTCAAATATACTAAAGTCCACCGATCGAGTATAACAAAGTTCAACGCTCTTGTATAATCAAAGGCCTCTGGTCGAGTACAACAAAGGCCCCTAATCGAGTACAACAAAGTCCCCTGTTCGAGAATAACAAAATCCCTTGGTTGAGTATAACAAAGTCCCCTGATTGAGTATAACATATCCCCTGATCAAGTATAACAAAGTCTCCTAGTTGAGTATAACAAAGTCCCCTGATCGAGTATAACAAAGGCCCATCATTGAGTATAACAAAGTCCATTGGTCAAGTATAAAAAAGTCCCCTGGTCGAGTATAACAAAGTCGCCTAATCAAGTATAACAAAGTCCCCTGATCGAGTATAACAAAGTCCCCTAATCGAGTATAACATATCACCTGATCAAGTATAAAAAAATCCTCTGGTCGAGTATAACAAAGTCCCTTGATCGAGTATAACAAAGTCCTCAGGTCGAGTATAACAAAGTCCCCTGATCGAATATAACAAAGTCCCCTGATCAAGTATAAAAAATCCCCTGGTCGAGTATAACAAAGTCCCCTGATCGAGTATAACAAAGTCCCCTGGTCGAGTATAGCAAAGTCCCCTGGTCGAGTATAACAAAGACCCCTCATCGAGTATAACAAAGGCCCCTAATCGAGTATAACAAAGTCCCCTGATCGAGTATAACAAAGTCCCCTGATCGAGTATAGCAAAGGGCCCTGCTCCAGTAAGACAAAGTCTCTTGATCGAGTATAACAAAGTCCCCTGATCGTGTATAACAAAGGCCCCTCATCGAGTACAAAAAAGGCCCCTAAGCGAGTATAACAAAGTCCACTAATCTAGTATAACAAAGGCCCCTGATCGACTAAAACAAAGGCCCCTCATCGAGTATAACAAATTCCCCTGATCGAGTATAACAAATCCGCCTAATCGAGTATAACAAAGTCCCCTGGTCGAGTATAACAATGTCCCCTTTTCTAGTCCAACAAAGTCCCCTTATCGAGTATAACAAATTCCCCTTATCGAGTATAACAAAGCCCCCTGGACGAGTATAACATATCCCCTGATCGAGTACAACAAAGTCCCCAGTGGAGTATAACAAAGTCCCCTAATCGAGTAAAACACAGTCTCCTGGTCGAGTATAACAAAGTTTTCTAATCGAGTATAACAAAGGCCCCTGGTCGAGTATAACAAAGTCCTTTGACCGAGCATAACAAAGTCCCCTGATCGAGTATAACAAAGTCCCCTAATCAAGTATAACAAAGTCCCCTGATCGAGTATAACAAAGTCCCCTGATCGAGTAAGACAAAGTCCCCTGATCGAGTAAACAAAGTCCCCTGATCGAGTATAACAAATCCCCCTGGACGAGTATAACAAAGTCCCCTGAACCGAGTACAACAAAGTCCCCTGATCGAGTATAACATATCCCCTGATCGAGTTCAACAAAGTCCCTAGTGGAGTATAACAAAGTCCCCTAATCGAGTATAACAAAGTCTCCTGGTCGAGTATAACAAAGTTTTCTTATCGAGTACAACAAAGGCCCCTGTTTGAGTATAACAAAGTCCTCTGATCGAATATAACAAAGTCCCCTAATCGAGTATAACACATCACTTGATCAATTATAACAAAGTCCTCTGGTCGAGTATAACAAAGCTCCCTCATCGAGTATAACAAAGGCCCCTAATCGAGTATAACAAAGTCCCCTGAACCGAGTACAACAAAGTCCCCTCATCGAGTATAGCATATCCCTTGATCGAGTACAACAAAGTCCGTAGTGGAGTATAACAAATTCCCCTAATCGAGTAAAACAAAGTCCCCTGATCGAGTATAACAAACTCCCCTGGTCGAGTATAGCAAAGTCCTCTGGTAGAGCATAACAAAGCCCCCTCATCGAGTGTAACAAAGGCCCCTAATCGAGTATGACAAAGTTCCCTGATCGAGTTTAAAAAAGTCCCTTGATCGAGTATAACAAAAGTCCCCTGGTCGAGTATTGCAAAGTCCCCTGATCGAGTATAACAAAGCCTCCTGTTAGAGTACAACAAAGTCCCCTGATCGAGTATTACAAAGCCCCCTCATCGAGTATAACAAAGGCCCCTAATCGAGTATAACAAAGTCCCCTGATCGAGTATGACAAAGTCCCCTGATCGAGTATAACAAAGTCCCCTGGTTGAGTATAACAAAGTCCCCTCATCGAGTATAACATACCCCTTGATCGAGTATAACAAAGTCCTCTGGTCGAGTATAAAAAAGTCCCCTGATCGAGTATAACAAAGTCCCCTGGTCGAGTATAACAAAGTCCCCTCATCGAATATAACAAAGGCCCCTCATTCAGTATAACAAAGTCCATTGGTCAGGTATAAAAAAGTCCCCTGGTCGAGTATAACAAAGTCCCCTGATCGAGTATAACAAAGTCCTCTGGTCGAGTATAAAAAAGTCCCCTGATCGAGTATAACAAAGTCTCCTCGTCGAGTATAACAAAGTCCCCTGATCGAATATAACAAAGGCCCCTCATCGAGAATAACAAAGTCCTCTGGTCGAGTATAACAAAGTCCCCTGATCGAGTATAACAAAGACCTCTGGTTGAGTATGACAAAGTCCCCTGATCAAGTATAAAAAAGTCTCCTGGTCGAGTATAACAAAGTCCCCTGATCGAGTATAACAAAATCCTCTGGTCGAGTATAAAAAAGTCCCCTGATCGAGTATAACAAAGGCCCCTCATCGAGTATAACAAAGCCCCCTGCTCGAGTATTTAAAGTCCCCTGATCTAGTAAAACAAAGCCCCTCATCGAGTATAACAAAGGCCCCTCATCGAGAATAACAAAGTCCCCCGATCGAGTATAACAAAGCCGCCGATTCGAGTATAACAAAGTCCCCTGGTCGAGTATAACAAATTCCCCTGTTCGAGTCTAACAAAGTCCCTTTAACGAGTATATCAAATTCCCCTTATCGAGTATAACAAAGTACCCTTATCAGGAATGACAAAGTCCCCTAATCGAGTGTAAGAAAGGCCCCTGCTCGAGTATAACAAAGTCCCTTGATCGAGTATAACAAAAGTCCCCTGGTCGAGTACTGCAAAGTCTCCTGATCGAGTGTAACAAAGCCTCCTGTTGGAGTATAACAAAGTCCCCTGATCGAGTATTACAAAGCCCCCTGCTCGAGTACAACAAAGTCCCCTAATCGAGTATAACAAAGTCCCCTCATCGAGTATAACAAAGACCACTGATCGAGTCCAAAAAAGGCCCCTAATCGAGTATAACAAAGTCCTCTGATCTAGTATAACAAAGGCTCCTCATTGAGTATAACAAAGGCCCTTCATCGAGTATAACAAAGTCCCCTGATCGAGTATTACAAAGCCCCCTGCTCGAGTACAACAAAGTCCCCTTATCGGGTATAACAAAGTCACCTAATCGAGTATAACAAAGGTCCCTGTTCGAGTATAACAAAGTCCCCTGATCGAGTATAACAAAAGTCGCTTGATCGAGTATAACAAAGTCCCCTAATCGAGTAAAAAAAAGTCTCCTGGTCCAGTATAACAAAGTCCCCTGATCGAGTATAAAAAAGTCCCCTGGCCCAGTATAACAAAGTCCCTAGATCGAGCATAACAAAGTCCTCCGGTCGAGTATAGCAAAAGGCCCTCAACCAGTAAGACAAAGTTTCCTGATCGAGTATAACAAAGTCACCTGATCGAGTATAACACAGCCCCCTGGACAAGTATAACAAAGTCCTCTGGTCGAGTATAAAAAAGTCCAATGATCGCGTTTAACAAAGTCCCCTGGTCGAGTATAACAAAGTCCCCTGATCGAGTATAACAAAGGCCGCTCATCGAGTATAACAAAGTCCATTGGTCAAGTAAAAAAAAGTCCCCTGTTCCAGTATAAGAATGTCCTCTGATCGAGTATAACAAAGTCCCCTGGTCGAGTATAGGAAAGTCACCTGAGCGAGTTTAACAAAGCCTTCTGGACCAGTATAACAAAGTCCACTGATCGAGTATAACCAAGCCCCCTGCTCGAAAATAACAAAATCCCCTGATCGAGTATAACAAAGGCCCGTGATCGAGTATAACAAAGGCCCGTGATCGAGTATAACAAAGGCCCCTCATCGAGTAAAACAAAGTCCCCTGATCGAGTATAACAAAACCGCCTCATCGAATATAACAAAGTCCCCTCGTCGAGTATAACAAAGTTCCCTTATCGAGTATAACAAAGGCCCTCATCGAGTATAACAATGTCCTCTGGTCGATTTTACAAAGTACCCTGATCGAGTATAACAAAGTCCCCTGGTCGAGTATAACAAAGTCCCCAAATCGAGTATAACAAAGGCCCCTCATCGAGTATAGCAAAGTCCATTGGTCAAATATAGGAATGTCCACTGATCGACTATAACAAAGTCCCCCGATCGAGTATAACAAAGACCTCTGGTCGAGTATGACAAACTCCCCTGATCAAGTATAAAAAAGTTCCTGGTCGAGTATAACAAAGTCCCCTGATCGAGTATGACAAAGTCCCCTGGTCGAGTATAGCAAAGTCCCCTGGTCGAGTATAACAAAGCCCCCTCATCGTGTATAACAAAGGCCCCTAATCGAGTATAACAAAGTCCCCTGATCGAATGTAACAAAGGCCCCTCATTGATTCTAACAAAGTCCCCTGATCGAGTATAACAAAGTCCCCTGATCGAGTATAACAAAGGCCCCTCATCGAGTATAACAAAGTCCTCTGGTCGAGTATAACAAAGTACCCTGATCGAGTATAAGAAAGTCCCCTGGTCGAGTATAACAAAGTCCCCTAATCGAGTATAACAAAGGCCCCTCATCGAGTATAACAAAGCCCCTTGCTCGAGTACAACAAAGTCCCCTGATCGAGCATAAAAAAGTCCACTGATCGAGGATAACATATCCCCTGATCGAGAATAACAAAGTCCTCTGGTCGAGTAAAACAAAGGCCCCTCAACGAGTATAACAAAGTCCATTGGTCAAGTATAAAAAGTCCCCTGGTCGAGTATATCAAAGTCCCCTAATAGGGTATAACAAAGTCTCCTGGTCGCGTATAACAAAGTCCACTGATCGAGTATGACAAAGTCCCCTGGTCGAGTATAGCAAAGTCCCCTGGTCGAGTATAACAAAGCCCCCTCATCGAGTATAACAAAGGCCCCTAATCGAGTATAACAAAGTCCCCTGATCGATAATAACAATGTCCCCTGATCGAGTATAACAAAGTCCCCTGGTTGAGTATAACAAAGTCCCCTGATCGAGTATAACATATCCCCTGTTCAAGAATAACAAAGTCCTCTGGTCGAGTATAAAAAAGTCCCCTGATCGCATATAACAAAGTCCCCTGGTCGAGTATAACAATTTCCCTTGATCGAGTATAACAAAGGCCCCTCATTGAGTATAACAAAGTTCATTGGTCAAGTATAAAAAAGTCCCCTGGTCGAGTACAGCAAAGTCCTCTGGTCGAGTATAACAAAGCTCCCTCATCGAGTATAACAAAGGCCCCTAATCGAGTATAACAAAGTCCCGTGATCGAGTATAACAAAGTCCCTTGATCGAGTATAACAAAGACCCCTGGTTGAGTAAAACAAAGTCCCCTGATCGAGTATAACAAAGTCCTCTGATCGAGTATAACAACGCCCCCTGGACGAGTATAACAAAGTCCCCTGAACCGAGTACAACAAAGTCCCCTCATCGAGTATAGCATATCCCCTGATCGAGTACAACAAAGTCCGTAGTGTAGTATAACAAATTCCCCTAATCAAGTAAAACAAAGTCCCCTGATCGAGTATAACAAACTCACCTGGTCGAGTATAGCAAAGTCCTCTGGTAGAGCATAACAAAGCCCCCTCATCGAGTGTAACAAAGGCCCCTAATCGAGTATAACAAAGTTCCCTGATCGAGTATAACAAAGTCCCTTGATCGAGTATAACAAAAGTCCCCTGGTCGAGTATTGCAAAGTCCCCTGATCGAGTATAACAAAGCCTCCTGTTAGAGTACAACAAAGTCCCCTGATCGAGTATTACAAAGCCCCCTCATCGAGTATAACAAAGGCCCCTAATCGAGTATAACAATGTCCCCTGATCGAGTATAACAAAGTCCCCTGATCGAGTATAACAAAGTCCCCTGGTTGAGTATAACAAAGTCACCTCATCGTGTATAACATATCCCTTGATCGAGTATAACAAAGTCCTCTGGTCGAGTATAAAAAAGTCTCCTGATCGTGTATAACAAAGTCCCCTGGTCGAGTATAACAAAGTCCCTTCATCGAATATAACAAAGGCCCCTCATTGAGTATAACAAAGTCCATTGGTCAGGTATAAAAAAGTCCCCTGGTTGAGTATAACAAAGTCCCCTGATCGAGTATAACAAAGTCCTCTGGTCGAGTATAAAAAAGTCCCCTGATCGAGTATAACAAAGTCCCCTCGTCGAGTATAACAAAGTCCCCTGATCGAATATAACAAAGGCCCCTCATCGAGAATAACAAAGTCCTCTGGTCGAGTATAACAAAGTCCCCTGATCGAGTATAACAAAGACCTCTGGTTGAGTCTGACAAAGTCCCCTGATCAAGTATAAAAAAGTCTCCTGGTCGAGTATAACAAAGTCCCCTGATCGAGTATAACAAAATCCTCTGGTCGAGTATAAAAAAGTCCCCTGATCGAGTATAACAAAGGCCCCTCATCGAGTATAACAAAGCCCCCTGCTCGAGTATTTAAAGTCCCCTGATCTAGTAAAACAAAGGCCCCTCATCGAGTATAACAAAGGCCCCTCATCGAGAATAACAAAGTCCCCTGATCGAGTATAACAAAGCCGCCGACTCGAGTATAACAAAGTCCCCTGGTCGAGTATAACAAATTCCCCTGTTCGAGTCTAACAAAGTCCCTTTAACGAGTATATCAAATTCCCCTTATCGAGTATAACAAAGACCCTTAACAGGAATAACAAAGTCCCCTAATCGAGTATAACAAAGGCCCCTGCTCGAGTATAACAAAGTCCCTTGATCGAGTATAACAAAAGTCTCCTGCTCGCGTATTGCAAAGTCCCCTGATCGAGTATAACAAAGCCTCCTGTTGGAGTATAACAAAGTCCCCTGATCGAGTATTACAAAGCCCCCTGCTCGAGTACAACAAAGTCCCCTGATCGAGTATAACAAAGTCCCCACATCGAGTATAACAAAGACCACTGATCGAGTCCAAAAAAGGCCCCTAATCGAGTATAACAAAGTCCCCTGATCTAGTATAACAAAGGCTCCTCATTGAGTATAACAAAGGCCCTTCATCGAGTATAACAAAGGCCCCTGGTCGAGTATAACAAAGTCCCCTTATCGAGTATAACAAAGTCACCTAATCGAGTATAACAAAGGCCCCTGGTCGAGTATAACAAAGTCCCCTGATCGAGTATAACAAAAGTCGCTTGATCGAGTATAACAAAGTCCCCTAATCGAGTAATAAAAAGTCCCCTGGTCCAGTATAACAAAGTCCCCTGATCGAGTATTAAAATGTCCCCTGGCCCAGTATAACAAAGTCCCTAGATCGAGCATAACAAAGTCCCCTGATCGATTATAACAAAGTCCTCCGGTCGCGTATAGCAAAGGGCCCTCAACCTTTAGGACAAAGTTTCCTGATCGAGTATAACAAAGTCACCTGATCGAGTATAACACAGCCCCCTGGACAAGTATAACAAAGTCCTCTGGTCGAGTACAAAAAAGTCCAATGATCGCGTTTAACAATGTCCCCTGGTCGAGTATAACAAAGTCCCCTGATCGAGTATAACAAAGGCCGCTCATCGAGTATAACAAAGTCCATTGGTCAAGTATAAAAAAGTCCCCTGTTCCAGTATAAGAATGTCCTCTGATCGAGTATAACAAAGTTCCCTGGTCGAGTATAGGAAAATCACCTGAGCGAGTTTAACAAAGCCTTCTGGACCAGTATAATAAAGTCCACTGATCGAGTGTAACCAAGCCCCCTGCTCGAAAATAACAAAATCCCCTGATCGAGTATAACAAAGTCCCCTCATCTAGTAAAACAAAGGCCCGTGATCGAGTATAACAAAGGCCCCTCATCGAGTAAAACAAAGTCCTCTGGTCGATTTTACAAAGTACCCTGATCGAGTATAACAAAGTCCCCTGGTCGAGTATAACAAAGTCCCCTAATCGAGTATAACAAAGCCCCCTCATCGAGTATAACAAAGGCCCCTAATCGAGTATAACAAAGTCCCCTGATCGATAATAACAAAGTCCCCTGATCGAGTATAACAAAGTCCCCTGGTTGAGTATAACAAAGTCTCCTGATCGAGTATAACATATCCCCTGTTCAAGAATAACAAAGTCCTCTGGTCGAGTATCAAAAAGTCCCCTGATCCCGTATAACAAAGTCCCCTGGTCGAGTATAACAAAGTTCCCTGATCGAGTATAAAAAAGGCCCCTCATCGAGTATAACAAAGCCCCCTGCTCGAGTATAACAAAGTCACCTGATCTAGTATAACAAAGGCCCCTCATCGAGTATGACAAAGGCCCCTCATCGAGTATAACAAAGTCCCCTGATCGAGTATAACAAAGCCCCCTGTTCGAGTCTAAAAAAGTCCCCTTATCGAGTATAACAAATTCCCCTTATCGAGTATAACAAAGTCCCCTTATTGAGTATAACAAAATCCCCTAATCGAGTATAACAAAAGTCCCCTGATCGAGTATAACAAAGTCCCCTGATCGAGTATAAAAAAGTCCCCAGGTCCAGTATAACAAAGTCCCCTTATCGAGAATAAAAAAGTCCCTGGCCCAGTATAACAAAGTCCCCAGATCGAGCATAACAAAGTCCCCTTGTCGATTATAACAAAGTCCCCCGGTCGAGTATAGCAAAGGGACCTGATCCAGTAAGACAAAGTCTCCTGATCGAGTATAACAAAGTCCCCTGATCAAGTATAACAAAGCCCCCTGGACAAGTATAACAAAGTTCCCTGATCGTTTATAACAAAGTTCCCTGATCGAGTATAACAAAGTCCCCTGGTCCAGTTTAACAAAGTCCCCTGATCGAGTATAACAAAGTCTCCTGGCCCAGTATAACAAATCCCCAGATCGAGCATTTCAAATTAAACTGATCGAATATAACAAAGTCCCCTGATCGAGTATAAAAAAGTCCGCAGGTCCAGTAACACAAAGTCCCCTGATCGATTAAAACAAAGTCCCCTGGTCGAGTATAAACAAAGGGCCCTGATCCAGTAAGACAAAGTCTCTTGATCGAGTATAACAAATTCCCCTGATCAAGTATAACAAAGCCCTCTGGACAATTATAACAAAGTTCCCTGATCGTTTATAACAAAGTTCCCTGATCGAGTATTATAAAGTCCCCTGATCGAGTATAACAAAGCCCCCTGGACGAGTATAACAAAGTCCCCTGATCCGAGTATAACAAAGTCCCCTGATCGAGTATAACATATCCCCTGATCGAGTATAACAAAGTCCCCTGGTCGAGTATGACAAAGCCCCCTCATTGAGTATAACAAAGGCCCCTAATCGAGTATAGCAAAGTCCCCCTGACCGAGTATAACAAAGTCCCCTGATCGATTATAACAAAGTCCCCTGGTTGAGTATAACAAAGTCCCCTGATCGAGTATAACATATCCCCTGATCGAGTATAACAAAGTCCTCTGGTCGAGTATAAAAAAGTCCCCTGATGGAGTATAACAAAGTCCCCTGGTTGAGCATAACAAAGTCCTGTTATCGAGTATAACATATTCCCTGATCACGTATAACAAAGTGCCCTGGTCGAGTATAACAAAGTCCCCTGATCGAGTATAACAAAGGCCCCTCATTGAGTATAACAAAGGCCATTGGTCAAGTATAAAAAGTCCCCTGGTCGAGTATAACAAAGTCCCCTGATAGGGTATAACAAAGTACTGTGGTCGAGTATAAAAAAGTCCCGTGGTTGTGCATAACAAAGTCTCCTGGTCGAGTATAAAAAAGTTCCCTGATCACATATAACAAAGTCCCCTGGTCGAGTATAACAAAGTCCCCTGATCGAGTATAACATAGGCCCCTCATTGAGTGTAACAAAGGCCATTGGTCAAGTATAAAAAGTCCCCTGGTCGAGTATAACAAAGTCCCCTGGTTGAGCATAACAAAGTCCCCTGATCGAGTATAACAAATCCCCTCATCGAGTATAACAAAGTCCTCTGATCGAGTATAAAAAAGTCCCCTGATCGCGTATAACATAACCCCTGATCAAGTATAACAAGGTCCTCTGGTTGAGTATAACAAAGTCCCCTTATCGAGTATAACAAAGTCCCCTAATCGAGGATAACAAAGGCCCCTGGTAGAGTATAACAAAGGCCCCTGGTAGAGTATAACAAAGTCCCCTTATCGATTATAACAAAGTCCCCCGGTCGAGTATAGCAAAGGGCTCTGATCCAGTAAGACAAACTCTCCAGATCGAGTATAACAAAGTCCCCTGATCGAGTACAACAAAGCTCCCTGGACAAGTAAAACAAAGTTCCCTGATCGTGTATAACAAAGTCCCCTTATCGAGTATAACAAAGTCCCCTGATCGAGTATAACAAGGGCCCATGTCGACTATATCAAAGTCCCCTGATCGAGTATAACAAAAGTCCCCTGATGGAGTATAACAAAGTCCCCTGATCGAGTATAACAAATTACCCTAATCGAGTATAACAAAGTCCTCTGGTCGAGTATGAAAAAGTCCCCTGATCGAGTATAACAAAGTCCCCTGATCGAGTATAACAAAGTCCTCTGGTCGAGTATAAAAAAGTCCCCTGATCAAGTATAAAAAAGACTCCTGGTCGAGTATAACAAAGTCCACTGATCGATTATAACAAAGTTCCCTGGTCGAGTAAAGCAAAGTCCCCTGGTCGAGTATAACAAAGTCCCTGATCGAGTACAACAAAGGCTCCTAATCGAGTATAACAAAGTCCCCTGATCAAGTATAAAAAAGACTCCTGGTCGAGTATTACAAAGTCCTCTGGTCGAGTATAAAAAAGTCCCCTGATCGCGTATAACAAAGTCTCCTGGTCGAGTATAACAAAGTCCCCTGATCGAGTATAACAAAGGCCCATCATTGAGTATAACAAAGTCCATTGGTCAAGTATAAAAAAGTCCCCTGGTCGAGTATAACAAAGTCCCGAAATCAAGTATAACAAAGTCCCCTGATCGAGTATAACAAAGTCCCCTCATCGAGTATAACATATCACCTTATCAAGTATAACAAATTCCTCTGGTCGAGTATAACAAAGTCCCCTGATCGAGTATAACAAAGTACCTTGATCGAGTATAACAACGTCCCCTGGTCGAGTATAACAAAGCCCCCTCATCGAGTATAACAAAGTCCCCTGATCGAGTATAACATATCCCCTGATCGAGTATAACAAAGTCCTCTGGTCGAGTATAAAAAAGTCCCATGATCGAGTATAACAAAGTCCCCTGGTTGAGCATAACAAAGTCCCGTGATCGAGTATAACATATCCCTGATCGAGTATAACAAAGTCCCGTGGACAAGTATAACAAAGTTCCCTGATCGTTTATAACAAAGTTCCCTAATCGAGTATAACAAAGTCCCCTGGTCCAGTATAACAAAGTCCTCTGGTCGAGTATAAAAAAGTCCCCTGATCGCATATAACAAAGTCCCCTGGTCGAGTATAACAAAGTCCCTGATCGAGTATAACAAAGGCCCCTCATTGAGTATAACAAAGACCATTGGTCAAGTATAAAAAGTCCCCTGGTCGAGTATAACAAAGTCGCCTGATAGGGTATAACAAAGTCCTCTGGTCGAGTATAAAAAAGTCCCCTGATCGAGTATAACAAAGTCCCCTGGTCGAGTATAACAAAGTCCCCTGATCGAGTAGAACAAAGGCCCCTCATCGAGTATAACAAAGTCCATTGGTCATGTATAAAAAAGTCCCATGATCGAGTATAACAAAGTCCCCTGATCGAGTATAAAAAAGTCCCCTGGTCCATTATATCAAAGTTCCCTGATCGAGTATAAAAAAGTCCCCTAATCGAGTAAAACAAAGGCCCCTGAACCGAGTATAACACATTCCCTGATCGAGTATAACAAATTCCTCTGGTCGAGTATAAAAAAGTCCCCTAATCGAGTATGACAAAGTCCCCTGATCGAGTATAACAAAGTCCTCTGGTCGAGTATAAAAATTCCCCTGATCGAGTATAACAAAGTCCCCTAGTCGAATATAACAAAGTCCCCTAATCGAGTAAAACAAAGGCCCCTCATCGAGTATAGCAAAGTCCATTGGTCAAATTTAGGAAAGTCCACCGATCGAGTATAACAAAGTCCCCCGATCATGTATAACAAAGGCCTCTGGTCGAGTGTGACAAAGTCCCCTGATCAAGTATAAAAAAGTCTCCTGGTCGAGTATTACAAAGTCCCCTGATCGAATATAACAAAGTCCCCTGGTCGAGTAAAGCAAAGTCCCCTGGTCGAGTATAACAAAGCCCCCTCATCGAGTATAACAAAATCCCCTAATCGAGTATAACAAAGTCCCCTGATCGAGTACAACAAAGTCCCCTGTTCGAGAATAACAAAGTCCCTTGGTTGAGTATAACAAAGTCCCCTGATTGAGTATAACATATCCCCTGATCAAGATTAACAAAGTCCTCTGGTCGAGTATAAAAAAGTCCCCTGATCGCGTATAACAAAGTCTCCTGGTCGAGTATAACATAGTCCCGTGATCGAGTATAACAAAGTCCACTCATCGAGTATAACATAGAACCTGATCAAGTATAACAAAGTCCCTTGATCGATTATAACAAAGTCCCCTGGTCGAGTATTGCAAAGGGCCCTGATCGAGTAGGACAAAGTCCCCTGATCGAGGATTACAAAGTCCCCTGATCGTGTATAAAAAATCCCCCAAGATGAGTAAAACAAAGTCCCCTGATCAAGTATAACATATCCCCTGATCGAGTATAACAAAGTCTCCAGGCCAAGTATAACAAAGTCCCCTGATCGAGTATAACAAAGTCTCCAGGCCAAGTTTAACAAAGTCTCCTGATCGAGTATAACAAAGTCCCCTGGTCGAGTATAGCAAAGGACCTGATCGAGTAGGACAAAGTCCCATGATCGAGGATTACAAAGTCCCCTGATCGTGTATAAAAAAGCCTCATAGACGAGTAAAACAAAGTCCAATGATCGAGTATAACAAAGTCACCTGATCGATTATAACAAAGTCCCTAGATCGAGCATAACAAAGCCCCCTGGACGAGTATAACAAAGTCCCCTGATCGAGTATAACAAAGTCCCCTGATCGAGTATAACATACCCCCTCATCGAGGATAACACGTCTCCTGGCGTAGTATAACAAAGTCCGTAAGATCAAGCATAAAAAAGTAGCCTGATCGATTATAACAAAGTCCCCTGGTCGAGTATAACAAAGGGCCCTAATCGAGTAAGACAAAGTCCCCTGAACGAGTATAACAAAATCCCCTGATCCTAATATAACAAAGCCCACTGGACGAGTATAACAACGACCCCTGAACAGAGCATAACAAAGTCCCCTGATCGAGTATAACATATCCCCGGATTGAGTATAACAAAGTCCCTGGTGGAGTATAATATAGTCCCCTGGTCGAGTATAACAAAGTTTTCTAATCGAGTATAACAAAGGCTCTTGGTCGAGTATAACAAAGTCCTCTGATCGAGTATTACAAAGTCCCCTGATCGAGTATAACAAAGTCCCCTAATCAAGTATAACAAAGTCCCCTGATCGAGTATAACAAAGGCCCCTCATCGAGTATAACAAAGTCCATTGGTCATGTATAAAAAAGTCCCATGATCGAGTATAACAAAGTCCCCTGATCGAGTATAAAAAAGTCCCCTGGTCCATTATATCAAAGTTCCCTGATCGAGTATAAAAAAGTCCCCTAATCGAGTAAAACAAAGGCCCCTGAACCGAGTATAACATATCCCCTCATCGAATATACCAAAGGCCTCTGCTCCAGTATAACAAAGTCCCCTGATCGAGTATAACTTAGTCCCCTGGTCGAGTATAACAAAGTCCCCTGATCGAGTATAACAAAAGCCCCTCATCGAGTATAGCAAAGTCCATTGGTCAAATATAGGAAAGTACCCTGATCGAGTATAACAAAGTTCCATGGTCGAGTAAAACAAAGCCCCCTCATCGAGTATAACAAAGGCCCCAAATCGAGTATAACAAAGTCCCCTGATTGAGTATAACAAAGTCCCCTGATCGAGTATAACAAAATCCTCTGGTTGAGTATAACAAAGTCCCTGATCGAGTATAAAAAAGTCCCATCATCGCATATAACAAAGTCCCCTGGTCGAGTATAACAAAGTCCCCTGATCGAGTATAACAAAGGCCCCTCATTGAGTATAACAAAGTCCATTGCTCAAGTATAAAAAAGTCCCCTGGTCGAGTATAACAAAGTCCCCTGATCGAGTATAAGAAAGTCCTCTGGCCGAGTATAAAAAAGTCCCCTGATGGAGTATAAAAAAGTCCCCTGCTCGAGTATAAACAAAGTCCCCAGATCGAGTATAACAAAGTCCATTGGTCAAGTATAAAAAATTCCCCTGGTCGAGTATAACAAAGCCTCTGATCGAGTATAACAAAGTCCCCTGCTCGAGTATAACAAAGGCCCCTGATCGAGTACAAAAATGGCCCCTCATCAAGTATAACAAAGTCCCCTGATCTAGTATAACAAAGGCCCCTCATCGAGTATAACAAAGGCCCTCATCGAGTGTAACAATGTTCCCTGATCGAGTATAACAAAGCCGCCTAATCGAGTATAACAATGTCCCCTGGTCGAGTACAACAAAGTCCTCTGTTCGAGTCTAACAAAATCCTCTTATCGAGAATAACAAATTCCCCTTATCGAGTATAACAAAGTCCCCTTATAGACTATAGCAAAGTCCGGTCATCGAGTATAACAAAGGCCCCTGGTCGAGTATAACAAAGTCCCCTCATCGAGTATAACAAAAGTCCTTTGATCGAGTATAACAAAGTCCCCTGGTCGAGTATAACAAAGTTTTCTAATCGAGTATAACAAAGGCCCCTGGTCGAGTATAACAAAGTCCTCTGATCGAGTATAACAAAATTCCCCTAATCGAGTATAACAAAGTCCCCAAATCCAGTATAACAAAGTCCCCTGTTCGAGTATAACATATCCCCTGACCGAGTATAACAAACTCCTCTGGTCGAGTATAACAAAGTCCCCTGATCGAGTATAACAAAGCCCCCTGGTCGTGTATGACCAAGCCCCTGGTCGAGTATAACAAAGCCCCCTCATCGAGTATAACAAAGGCCCCTCATCGAGTATATCAAAGTCCCCAGAATGAGTATAACAAAGTCCCCTGATCGAGTATAAGAAAGTCCTCTGGTTGAGTATAACAAAGTCCCCTGATCGAGTATAAAAAAGTCCCCTGATCGCGTATAACAAAGTCCCCTGGTCAAGTATAGGAAAGTCTCCTGATCGAGTACAACAAAGGCCCCTCATTGAGTATAACAAAGTCCATTGGTCAAGTATAAAAAAGTCCCCTGATCTAGTATAACAAAGGCCCCTGATCGAGTATAAGAAAGGCCCCTCATCGAGTATAACAAAGTCACCTGATCGAGTATAACTAAGCCGCCTAATCGAGTATAACAAAGTCCCCTGGTCGAGTATAACAAAGTCCCCTGTTCGAGTCTAACAAATTCCCCTTATCGATTATAACAAATTCCCCTTATCGAGTATTACAAAGACCCCTTATCGAGTATAACAAACTCCGGTGATCGAGTATAACAAAGGCCCCTGGTCGAGTATAACAAAGTCCCCTGATCGAGTATAACAAAAGTCCCCTGATCGAGTATAACAAAGTCCCCTGATCGAGTATAAAAAAGTCCCCTGGCCCAGTAAAACAAAGTCCCCATATCGAGCATAACAAAGTCCCCTGATCGATTATAACAATATCCCCTGGTCGAATATAGCAAAGGGCCCAGATCGAGAAAGACAAAGTCCCCTGATCGAGTATAACAAAGTCCCCTGATCGAGTATAACAAAGACCCCTGGACGAGTATAACAAAGTCCCCTGATCGAGTATAACATATCCCCTGATCGAGTATAACAAAGTCTCCTGGCCCAGTATAACAAAGTCCCCAGATCGAGCATAACAAAGTCCCCTGATCGATTATAACAAAGTCCCTGACCGAGTATAACAAAGTCCCCTGGTCGAGTATAACAAAGTCCCCTGATACTAGTATAACAAAGTCCCCTGATCGAGTATAAAAAAGTCCCCTGGCCCAGTATAACAAAGTCCCATATCGAGCATAACAAAGTCCCCTGATGATTATAACAAAGTCCCCTGGTCGATTATAGCAAAGGGCCCTGATCGAGTAAGACAAAGTCCCCTGATCGAGTATAACAAATTCCTCTTATCGAGTATAACAAAGTCCCCTTATCGAGTATAACAAAGTCCCCTGATCGAGTATAACAAAGGACCCTGGTCGAGTATAACAAAGTCCCCTGATCGAGTATAACAAAAGTCCCCTGATCGAGTATATCAAAGGCCCCTGGACGAGTATAACAAAGTCCCCTGATCGAGTATAACAAAAGTCCCTTGATCGAGTATAACAAAGTCCCCTGGTAGAGTATAGCAAAGTTTTCTTATCGAGTATAACAAAGGCCCCTGGGCGAGTATAACAAAGTCCTCTCATCGAGTACAACAAAATTTCCCTTATCGAGTATAACAAAGTCCCCTAATCAAGCATAGCAAAATCCCCTCATCGAGTATAACATATCCCCTGATCGAGAATAAAAAAGTCCTCTGGTCGAGTATAACAAAGTCCCCTCATCGAGTATAACAAAGTCCCCTGGTCGAGTATAACAAGGTCCCCTGATCGAGGATAACAAAAGCCCCTCATCGAGTATAACTAAGTCCCCTGATTGAGTATAACAAAGTCCCCTGTTCGAGTATAACAAAGTCCTCTGGTTGAGTATAACAAAGTCCCCTGATCGAGTATAACATATCCCCAGATCGAGTATAACATATCCCCTGATCAATTATAACAAAGTCCTCTGGTCGAGTATAAAAAAGTCCCCTGATCGCGATTAACAAAGTCCCCTCATCTAGTATAACAAAGTCCCCTGGTCGAGTATAACAAAGCCCCCTTATCGAGTATAACAAAGGACCCTAATGGAGTATAACAAAGTCCACTGATCGAGTATAACATATCCCCTGATCAAGTATAACAAAGTCCTCTGGTCGAGTATAAAAAAGTCCCCTGATCGCGATTAACAAAGTCCCCTCATCGAGTATAACAAAGTCCCCTGATCGAGTATACCAAGGGCCCCTCATTGAGTATAACAAAGTCCATTGATCAAGTATAGAAAAGTCCCCTGGTCGAGTATAACAAAGTCCTCTGATCGGGTATAACAAAGTCCTCTGATCGAGTATAACAAAGGCCCCTGATCGAGTCCAAAAAAGGCCCCTAATCGAGTATAACAAAGTCCCCTGATCTAGTATAACAAAGGCCCCAGATCGAGAATAACAAAGGCCCCTCATCGAGCATAACAAAGTCCCCTGATCGAGTATAACAAAGCCGCCTAATCAAGTATTACAAAGTCCCCTGGTCGAGTATAAAAAAGTTCCCTTATCGAGATAACAAATTCCCCTTATCGAGTATAACAAAGTCCCCTGATGGAGTATAACAAAGTCCCTTGATCGAGTATAACAAAGCCCCTTGGACGAGTATAACAAAGTCCCCTGATCGAGTATAACAAAGTCCCCTGATCGAGTATAACAAAGTCCCCTGGTCCAGTATAACAAAGTCCCCTGATCGAGTATAACATATCCCCTGATCGAGTATAACAAAGCCTCCTGGCCCAGTATAACAAAGTCCCCAGATCGAGCATAACAAAGTCTCCTGATCGATTATAACAAAGTCCCTGACCGAGTATAACAAAGTCCCCTGGTCGAGTATAACAAAGTCCCCTGATACTAGTATAACAAAGTCCCCTGATCGAGTATAAAAAAGTCCCCTGGTCGAGTATAGCAAAGGGCCCTGATCGAGTAAGACAAAGTCCCCTGATCGAATATAACAAATTCCTCTTATCGAGTATAACAAAGTCCCTTATCAAGTATAACAAAGTCCCCTGATCGAGTATAACAAAAGTCCCTTGATCGAGTATAACAAAGTCCCCTGATACTAGTATAACAAAGTCCCCTGATCGAGTATAAAAAAGTCCCCTGGTCGAGTATAGCAAAGGGCCCTGATCGAGTAAGACAAAGTCCCCTCATTGAGTATAACAAAGTCCATTGATCAAGTATAAAAAAGTCCCCTGGTCGAGTATAACAAAGTCCCCTGATCGAGTATAACAAAAGTCCCTTGATCGAGTATAACAAAGTCCCCTGGTCGAGTATAGCAAAGTTTTCTTATCGAGTATAACAAAGGCACCTGGTTGAGTATAACAAAGTCCTCTGATCGAGTATAACAACATTTCCCTGATCGAGTATAACAAAGTCCCCTAATCAAGCATAGCAAAAACCCCTCATCGAGTATAACATATCCCCTGATCGAGTATAAAAAAGTCCTCTGATCGAGTATAACAAAGTCCCCTGATCGAGTATAACAAAGGCCTCTCATCCTGAAGTACATAACCAAAAGAGTCCATTGGGGTCCAAGAATAAAATGTCCCCTGGTCCGAGTATAACAAGAGTCTCCTCATCAAGTATAATAACAAGCCCCTGCTCGGTATGAAAAGTCCCCTGATCGGGTATCAACAAAGTCCCCTGATCGAGTAACAACGCCCTGATCGGGTCAAAAAGGCCCTAATCGAGTATAACAAAGTCCCTGATCTGGTATAACAAAGGCCCCCAGATCGCTTAATTTAACAAAGGCCCCTCATCGAGCATAACAAAGTCCCTGGTCGGTATAAAAAATCCCTTATCAGATAACAAAATTCCGTTTTATCGAAAGTATAACAAAGTCCCCTGATCGAGTATAACAAAGCCCCCTGGACGAGTATAACAAAGTCCCCTGATCGAGTATAACAAAGTCCCCTGATCGAGTATGACAAAGTCCCCTGGTCCTGTATAACAAAGTCCCCTGATCGAGTATAACATATACCCTATTCGAGTATAACAAAGTCTCCTGGCCCAGTATAACAAAGTCCTCAGATCGAGCATAACAAAGTCCCCTGATCGATTATAACAAAGTCCCTGACCGATTATAACAAAGGCCCCTGGTTGAGTATAACAAAGTCCCCTGATCGAATATAACAAATTCCTCATATCGAGTATAACAAAGTCCCCTTATCAAGTATAACAAAGTCCCCTGAACGAGTATAACAAAGGACCCTGGTCGAGCATAACAAAGTCCCCTGATCGAGTATAACAAAAGTCCCCTGATCGAGTATAACAAAGGCCCCTGGACGAGTATAACAAAGTCCCCTGATCGAGTATAACAAAAGTCCCTTGATCGAGTATAACAAAGTCCCCTGGTCAAGTATCGCAAAGTTTTCTTATCGAGTATAACAAAGGCCCCTGGTTGAGTATAACAAAGTCCTCTGATCGAGTATAACAAAATTTCCCTGATCGAGTATAACAAAGTCCCCTAATCAAGCATAGCAAAAACCCCTCATCGAATATAACATATCCCCTGATCGAGTATAAAAAAGTCCTCTGGTCGAGTGTAACAAAGTCCCCTGATCGAGTATAACAAAGTCCCCTGGTCGAGTATAACAAATTCCCCTGATCGAGGATAACAAAAGCCCCTCATCGAGTATAACAAAGTCCCCTGATTGAGTATAACAAAGTCCCCTGTTCGAGTATAACATATCCCCTGATCGAGTATAACAAAATTCCCCTGATGGAGTATGACAAATTCCCCTGATTAATTTTAAAAAAGTCCCCTGGTTGAGTATAACAAAGTCCCTGATCGAGTATAACAAAGTCCCCTGGTCGAGTATAACAAAGCCCCCTCATCGAGTATAACAAAGGCCCCTAATCGAGTATAACAAAGTCCACTGGTCGAGTATAAAACAGTCCCCTGATCGCGATTAACAAAGTCCCCTGATCGAGTATAACAAAGTCCCCTTACCGAGTATAACAAAGTCCGGCGATCGAGTATAACCAAGGCCCCTGGTCGAGTATAACAAAGTCCCCTCATCGAGTATAACAAAAGTCCCTTGATCGAGTATAACAAAGTCCCCTGGTCGAGTATAGCAAAGTTTTCTTATCGAGTATAACAAAGGCCCCTGGTTGAGTATAACAAAGTCCTCTAATCGAGTATAACAAAATTTCCCTGATCGAGTATAGCAAAGTCCCCCTAATCCAAGCATATAAAAACCCTCCTCCCGAGTATAACAAAGTCCCCTGATCGAGTATAACAAAATCCCCTGATCGAGGATAACCAAAACCCCTCATCGAGTATAACAAAGTCCCATGATTGAGTATAACAAAGTCCCCTGATCGAGTATAACAAAGTCCTCTGGTTGAGTATAACAAAGTCCCCTGATCGAGTATAACATATCCCCTGATCGCGTATAACAAAATTCCCCTGATCGAGTATGACAAAGTCCCTGATTAATTTTAAAAAAGTCCCCTGGTTGAGTATAACAAAGTTCCCTGATCGAGTATAACATATCCCCTGATCAGGTATAACAAGAATTCCACTGATCGAGTATGACAAAGTCCCTGATTAATTATAAAAAAGTCCCCTTGTCGAGTACAACAAAGTCCCCTGATCGAGTATAACAATGTCCCCTGGTCGAGTATAACAAAACCCCCTCATCGATTATAACAAAGGCCCCTAATCGAGTATAACAAAGTCCCCTGATTGAGTATAACAAAGTCCCCTGATCGAGTATAACATAGTCCTCTGGTTGAGTATAACAAAGTCCCCTGGTCGAGTATATAGCAAGGGCCTGATCCGGGTAAGACAAAAGTCCCCTGATCCGAATATAACAAATTCCTCCTTGTCGAGTAACAAAGTCCCCTTATCAGGTATATGAGATACCTAGCGAGTAGCAACAAAGGACCACAATTAGGAGCACTGCATAAGTCCCCTGATAAAGGTATAACCAAAAGTCCCCTGATCGAGTATAACAAAGGCCCCTGGACGAGTATAACAAAGTCCCCTGGTCGAGTATAACAAAGCCCCCTTATCGAGTATAACAAAGGCCCCTAATGGAGTATAACAAAGTCCACTGATCGAGTATAACATATCCCCTGATCAAGTATAACAAAGTCCTCTGGTCGAGTATAAAAAAGTCCCCTGATCGCGATTAACAAAGTCCCCTGATCGAGTATAACAAAATCCCCTGATCGAGTATACCAAAGGCCCCTCATTGAGTATAACAAAGTCCATTGATCAAGTATAAAAAAGTCCCCTGGTCGAGTATAACAAAGTCCTCTGATAGGGTATAACAAAGTCCTCTGATCGAGTATAAGAAAGGCCCCTGATCGAGTCCAAAAAAGGCCCCTAATCGAGTATAACAAAGTCCCCTGATCTAGTATAACAAAGGCCCCAGATCGAGAATAACAAAGGCCCCTCATCGAGCATAGCAAAGTCCCCTGATCGAGTATAACAAAGCCGCCTAATCGAGTATAACAAAGTCCCCTGGTCGAATATAAAAAAGTTCCCTTATCGAGATAACAAATTCCCCTTATCGAGTATAACAAAGTCCCCTGATCGAGTATAACAAAGTACCTTGATCGAGTATAACAAAGCCCCCTGGACGAGTATAACAAAGTCCCCTGATCGAGTATAACAAAGTCCCCTGATCGAGTATAACAAAGTCCCCTGGTCCAGTATAACAAAGTCCCTGATCGAGTATAACATATCCCCTGATCGAGTATAACAAAGCCTCCTGGCCCAGTATAACAAAGTCCCCAGATCGAGCATAACAAAGTCCCCTGATCGATTATAACAAAGTCCCTGACCGAGTATAAAAAAGTCCCCTGGTCGAGTATAACAAAGTCCCCTGATACTAGTATAACAAAGTCCCCTGATCAAGTATAAAAAAGTCCCCTGGTCGAGTATAGCAAAGGGCCCTGATCGAGTAAGACAAAGTCCCCTGATCGAATATAACAAATTCCTCTTATCGAGTATAACAAAGTCCCTTATCAAGTATAACAAAGTCCCCTGATCGAGTATAACAAAGGAACCTGGTCGAGTATAACAAAGTCCCCTGATCGAGTATAACAAAGTCCCCTGATCGAGTATAACAAAAGTCCCTTGATCGAGTATAACAAAGTCCCCTGGTCGAGTATAGCAAAGTTTTCTTATCGAGTATAACAAAGGCACCTGGTTGAGTATAACAAAGTCCTCTGATCGAGTATAACAAAATTTCCCTGATCGAGTATAACAAAGTCCCCTAATCAAGCATAGCAAAAACCCCTCATCGAGTATAACATATCCCCTGATCGAGTATAAAAAAGTCCTCTGGTCGAGTATAACAAAGTCACCTGATCGAGTATAACAAAGTCCCCTGGTCGAGTATAACAAATTCCCCTGATCGAGGATAACAAAAGCCCCTCATCGAGTATAACAAAGTCCCCTGGTTGAGTATAACAAAGTCCCCTGATCGAGGATAACAAAAGCCCCTCATCGAGTATAACTAAGTCCCCTGATTGAGTATAACAAACTCCCCTGTTCGAGTATAACAAAGTCCTCTGGTTGAGTATAACAAAGTCCCCTGATCGAGTATAACATATCCCCTGATCGAGTATAACAAAATTCCCCTGATCGAGTATGACAAAGTCCCATGATTAATTTAAAATTAGTCCCCTGGTTGAGAATAACAAAGTCCCTAATCGAGTATAACAAAGTCCCCTGGTCGAGTAAAACAAAGCCCCTCATCGAGTATAACAAAGGCCCCTAATGGAGTATAAAAAAGTCCCCTGGTCGAGTATAACAAATTCCTCTGATCGGGTATAATAAAGTCCTCTGGTCGAGTATAAAAAAGTCCCCTGATCGAGTATAACAAAGTCCCCTTCTCGAGTATAACTAAGTCCCCAGATCGAGTATAACAAAGGCCTCTCATCTAGTATAACAAAGTCCATTGGTCAAGAATAAAAATGTCCCCTGGTCGAGTATAATAATGTCTCCTCATCGAGTATAACAAAGCCCCCTGCTCGAGTATGAGAAAGTCCCCTGATCGGGTATAACAAAGTCCCCTGATCGAGTATAACAAACGCCCCTGATCGAGTCCAAAAAAGGCCCCTAATCGAGTATAACAAAGTCCCCTGATCTAGTATAACAAAGGCCCCAGATCGAGTTTAACAAAGGCCCCTCATCGAGCATAACAAAGTCCCCTGGTCTAGTATAAAAAAGTCCCCTTATCGAGATAACAAATTCCGTTTATCGAGTATAACAAAGTCCCCTGATCGAGTATAACAAAGTCCCCTGATCGGGTATAACAAAACCCCCTGGACGAGTATAACAAAGTCCCCTGATCGAGTATAACAAAGTCCCCTGATCGAGTATGACAAAGTCCCCTGGTCCAGTATAACAAAGTCCCCTGATCGAGTATAACATATACCCTATTCGAGTATAACAAAGTCTCCTGGCCCAGTATAACAAAGTCCTCAGATCGAGCATAACAAAGTCCCCTGATCGATTATAACAAAGTCCCTGACCGAGTATACCAAAGTCCCCTGGTCGAGTATAACAAAGTCCCCTGGTACTAGTATAACAAAGTCCCCTGATCGAGTATAAAAAAGTCCCCTGGTCGAGTATAGCAAAGGGCCCTGATCGAGTAAGACAAAGTCCCCTGATCGAATATAACAAATTCCTCATATCGAGTATAACAAAGTCCCCTTATCAAGTATAACAAAGTCCCCTGAACGAGTATAACAAAGAACCCTGGTCTAGCATAACAAAGTCCCCTGATCGAGTATAACAAAAGTCCCCTGATCGAGTATAACAAAGGCCCCTGGACGAGTATAACAAAGTCCCCTGATCGAGTATAACAAAAGTCCCTTGATCGAGTATAACAAAGTCCCCTGGTCGAGTATAGCAAAAGTTTTCTTATCGGGTATAACAAAGGCCCTAGTTGGAGTATAACAAAGTCCTCCTGATCGAGTATAACAAAATTTCCTGATCGAGTATAACAAAGTCCCCTAATCAAGCATAGCAAAAACCCCTCATCGAGTATAACATATCCCCTGATCGAGTATAAAAAAGTCCTCTGGTCGAGTATAACAAAGTCCCCTGATCGAGGATAACAAAAGCCCCTCTTCGAGTATAACAAAGTCCCCTGATTGAGTATAACAAAGTCCCCTGATTGAGTATAACAAAGTCCCCTGTTCGAGTATAACAAACTCCTCTGGTTGAGTATAACAAAGTCCCCTGATCGAGTATAACATATCCCCTGATCGAGTATAACAAAATTCCCCTGATGGAGTATGACAAAGTCCCCTGATTAATTTTAAAAAAGTCCCCTGGTTGAGTATAACAAAGTTCCTGATCGAGTATAACAAAGTCCCCTGGTCGAGTATAACAAAGCCCCCTCATCGAGTATAACAAAGTCCCTGATCGAGTATAACAAAGTCCCCTTACCGAGTATAACAAAGTCCGGCGATCGAGTATAACAAAGGCCCCTCTTCGAGTATAACAAAGTCCCCTGATCGAGTATAACAAAAGTCCCTTGATCGAGCATAACAAAGTCCCTGGTCAAGTATAACAAAGTTTTCTAATCGAGTATAACAAAGGCCCCTGGTCGAGTATAAAAAAGTCCTCTGATCGAGTATAACAAAGACCCCTGGTCGAGTATAGCAAAGTTTTCTTATCGAGTATAACAAAGGCCCCTGGTTGAGTATAATAAAGTCCTCTGATCGAGTATAACAAAATTTCTCTGATCGAGTATAACAAAGTCCCCTAATCAAGCATAGCAAAAACCCCTCATCGAGTATAACATATCCCCTGATCGAGTGTAAAAAAGTCCTCTGGTCGAGTATAACAAAGTCCCCTGATCGAGTATAACAAAGTCCCCTGGTCGAGTATAACAAATTCCCCTGATCGAGGATAACAAAAGCCCCTCATCGAGTATAACAAAGTCCCCTGATTGAGTATAACAAAGACCCCTGATTGAGTATAACAAAGTCCCCTGTTCGAGTATAACAAAGTCCTCTGGTTGAGTATAACAAAGTCCCCTGATCGAGTATAACATATCCCCTGATCGAGTATAACAAAATTCCCCTGATGGAGTATGACAAAGTCCCCTGATTAATTTTAAAAAAGTCCCCTGGTTGAGTATAACAAATTCCCTGATCGAGTATAACAAAGTCCCCTGGTCGAGTATAACAAAGCCCCCTCATCGAGTATAACAAAGGCCCCTAATCGAGTATAACAAAGTCCACTGGTCGAGTATAAAACAGTCCCCTGATCGCGATTAACAAAGTACCCTGATCGAGTATAACAAAGTCCCCTTATCGAGTATAACAAAGTCCGGCGATCGAGTATAACAAAGGCCCCTGGTCGAGTATAACAAAGTCCCCTGATCGAGTATAACACAAGTCCCTTGATCGAGCATAACAAAGTCCCTGGTCAAGTATAACAAAGTTTTCTAATCGAGTATAACAAAGGCCCCTGGTCGAGTATAAAAAAGTCCTCTGATCGAGTATAACAAAATTCCCCTGATCGAGTATAACAAAGTTACCTAATCAAGTATAACAAACTCCCCTGATCGAGTATAACAAAGTCCCCTGGTCGAGTATAACAAAGTCCCCTGATCGAGTAAAACAAAGCCCCCTCATCGAGTATAACGAAGGCCCCTCATCGAGTATAACAAAGTCCCCTGATTGAGTATAACAAAGTCCACTGATCGAGTATAACAAAGTCCTCTGGTTGAGTATAACAAAGTCCCTTGATCGAGTATAAAAAAGTCCCCTGATCGCTTATAACAAAGTCCCCTGGTCGAGTATAAGAAATTCCCCTAATTGAGTATAACAAAGGCCCCTCATTGAGTATAACAAAGTCCATTGGTCAATTATAAAACAGTCCCCTGGTCGAGTATAACAAAGTCCCTAGATAGAGTATAAGAAAGGCCCCTCATCGAGTATAACAAAGTCCATTTGTCAAGTATATAAAAGTCCCTTTGTCGAGTATAACAAAGTCCCTGATTGAGTATAACAAAGTCCCCTGATCGAGTATAACAAAGCCCCCTGGACGAGTATAACAAAGTCCCCTGATCGAGTATAACAAAGTCCCCTGGTCCAATATAACAAAGACCCTGATCGAGTATAATATATCCCCTGATCGAGTATAACAAAGTCTCCTGGCCCAGTATAACAAGGTCCCCTGATCGAGTATAACAAAGCCCCCTGGACCAGTATAACAAAGTCCCCGGAGCGAGTATAACAAAGTCCCCTGATCGAGTATAACAAAGTCCCCTGGTCGAGAATAACAAAGTCCCCTCATCTAAGTATAACAAAGCTCCCTGGACGAGTATAACAAAGTCCCCTGATCGAGTATAACAAAGTCCCCTGATCGAGTATAACAAAGTCCCCTGGTCCAGTATAACAAAGTCCCCTGATCGACTATAACATATCCCCTGATCGAGTATAACAACGTCTACTGGCTCAGTATAACAAAGTCCCCAGATCGAGCATAACAAAGCCCCCTGATCGATTACAACAAAGTCCGCTGGTAGAGTATAACAAAGTTCCCTGGTCGAGTATAACAAAGTCTCCTGGTCGAGTATAGCAAAGTCCCCTGATCGAGTATAACAAAGGCCCCTCATCGAGTATAACAAAGTCCATTGGTCAAGTATAAAAAAGTCCCCTGGTCGAGTATAACAAAGAACCTAATTGAGCATAACAAAGTCCCCTTTGTCGAGTATAGCAAATTCACCTGATCGAGTATAACAAAACCCCCTGCTCGAGTATAAGAAAGTCCCCTGATCGAGTATAACAAAGTCTCCTGATCGAGTATAACTAAGGCCCCTGATCGAGTCCAAAAAGGCCCCTAATCGAGTATAACAAAGTCCCCTGATCGAGTATAACAAAGGCCTTTGATCGAGTATAACAAAGGCCCTTCATCGAGTATATCAAAGTCCACTGGTCCAGTATAACAAAGTCCCCTGATCGAGTATAACAAAGTCCCTTGATCGATTATAACAAAGTCCCTTGGCCCAGTATAACAAAGTCCCCTGACCGAGTATAACAATGGCCTCTGGTCGAGTATAACAAAATCCCCTGATCCTAGTATAACAAAGCCCCCTGGACAAGTATAACAAAGTCTCCTGATCCTATTATAACAAAGCCCTTGGACGAGTATAACAAAGTTCCCAGATCGAGCATAACAAAGTCTCTGATCGATTATAACAAAGTCCCCTGACCGAGTATAACAAAGGCCTCTGGTCGAGCATAACAAAGTCCCCTGATCCTAGTATAACAATGCCCTTTGGACGAGTATAACAAAGTCTCCTGATCCTAGTATAACAAAGCCCCCTGGACGAGTATAACAAAGTCCCCAGATCGAGTATAACACATCCGCTGATCGAGTATAACAAAGTGTAATGGCACAGTATAACAAAGTCCCTAGATCGAGCATAACAAAGTCCCCTGATCGATTATACCAAAGTCCCCTGACCGAGTATAACAAAGGCCTCTGGTCGAGTATAATAAAGTCCCCTGGTCGAGAATAACAAAGTCCCCTGATACTAGTATAACAAAGTCCTAGGGTCGAGTATAAAAAAGTCCCCTGATTGAGTATAACAAAGTCCCCTGCTCGAGTATAACAAAGTCCCCTGATCGAGTACAACAAAGGTCCCTCATCGAGCATAACAAAGTCCATTGGTCAAGTATAAAAAAGTCCCCTGGTCGAGTATAACAAAGTCCCCTGATCGAATATAACAAAGTTCCCTGGTCGAGTATAGCAAAGTCCGATAATCAAGTTTAACAAAGTCCCTTCATCGAGTATAACAAAGTCCGGTGATTGAGTATAAAAAAGGCCCCTGGTCGAGTTTAACAAAGTCTCCTGATCGAGTGTAACAAAAGTCCACTGATCGAGTATAATAAAGTTCCCTAATCGAGTATAAAAAAGTCCCCTGGTCCAGTATAACAAAGTCCGCTGATCGAGTATAAAAAATTCCCCTGGCCCAAAATAACAAAGTCCCCATATCGAGCATAACAAAGTCCCTTGATCGATTATAACAAAGTCCCTTGGTCGAGTATAGCAAAGGGCACTGATCGAGTAAGTCAAAGTCCCCTGATCGAGTATAAAAAAGTCCCCTGATCAAGTATAACAAAGCCCCCTGGAAAGGTATAACAAAGTCCCCTGATCGAGTATAACAAAGTCTCCTGATCGAATATAACAAAGTCCCCTGGTCTAGTATAACAAAGTCCCCTAATCGAGTATAACACATCCCCTGATCGAGTATAACAAAGTCCCCTGATCGAGTATAACAAAGCCCCCTGGAAAGGTATAACAAGGTCCCCTGATCGAGTATAACAAAGTCTCCTGATCGAGTATAACAAAGTCCCCTGGTCCAGTATAACAAAGTCCCCAGATCGATCATAACAAAGTCCCCTGATCGATTTTAACAAAGTCCCCTGAACGAGTATAACAAAGGCCTCTGGTCGAGTATAACAAAGTCCCCTGGTCAGAATAACAATGTCCCCTGATACTAGTATAAAAAAGTCCTCTGGTCGAGTATAAAAAAGTCCCCTGGTCGAGTATATCAATGTCCCCTGATCAAGTATAACAAAGTCCCCTGATCGAGTATAACAAAGCCCCCTGCTCGAGTATAAGAAAGTCCCCTGATCTAGTATAACAAACGCCCCTGATCGAGTATAACAAGAGCCCTTCATCGAGTATAGCAAAGTCCATTGGTCAAATATAGGAAATTCCACTGATCGAGTATGACAAAGTCCCCTGATTAATTATAAAAAAGTCCCCTGGTCGAATATAACAAAGTCCTCTGGTTGAGTATAACAACGTCCTCTGAACGAGTATAACAAAGTCCCCTGGTCAAGTATAACACAGTCCCCTGATCGAGAATAACAAAAGCCCCTCATCGAGTATTGCAAATTCCATTGGTCAAATATAGTAAAGTACACTGATCGAGTATGACAAAGTCCCCCGATTAATTATAAAAAAGTCCCCTGGTCGAGTATAACAAAGTCCCCTGGTTGAGTATAACAAAGTCCCCTGATCGAGTATAACATATCCCCTGATCGAGTATAACAAAGTCCTCTGGTCGAGTATAAAAAAGTCCCCTGATCGAGTATAACAAAGGCCCCTCATCGAGTATAACAAACTTCCCTGACCGAGTATAACAAAGGCCTCTGGTCGAGCATAACAAAGTCCCCTGATCCTAGTATAACAAAGCCCCTTGAACAAATATAACAAAGTCTCCTAATCCTAGTATAACAAAGCCCCCTGGACGAGTATAACAAAGTCCCCAGATCGAGTATAACACATCCGCTGATCGAGTATAACAAAGTGTAATGGCACAGTATAACAAAGTCCCTAGATCGAGCATAACAATGTCCCCTGATCGATTATAACAAAGTCCCCTGACCGAGTATAGCAAAGGCCTCTGGTCGAGTATAACAAAGTCCCCTGGTCGAGAATAACAAATTCCCCTGATACTATTATAACAAAGTCCTAGGGTCGAGTATAAAAAAGTCCCCTGATTGAGTATAACAAAGTCCCCTGCTCGAGTATAACAAAGTCCCCTGCTCGAGTATAACAAAGGTCCCTCATCGAGCATAACAAAGTCCATTGCTAAAGTATAAAAAAGTCCCCTGGCCGAGTATAACAAAGTCCCCTGATCGAGTATAACAAAGTTCCCTGGTCGAGTATAGCAAAGTCCGATAATCAAGTTTAACAAAGTCCCTTGATCGAGTATAACAAAGGCCCCTGGTCGAGTATAACATAGTCTCCTGATCGAGTGTAACAAAAGTCCACTGATCGAGTATATCAAAGTTCCCTAATCGAGTAAAATAAAGTCCCCTGGTCCAGTATAACAAAGTCCGCTGATTGAGTATAAAAAATTCCCCTGGCCCAAAATAACAAAGTCCCCATATCGAGCATAACAAAGTCCCCTGATCGATTATAACAAAGTCCCTTGGTCGAGTATAGCAAAGGGCACTGATCGAGTAAGTCAAAGTCCCCTGATCGAGTATAACAAAGTCACCTGATCGAGTATAACAAAGCCCCCTGGAAAGGTATAACAAAGTCCCCTGATCGAGTATAACAAAGTCTCCTGATCGAATATAACAAAGTCCCCTGGTCTAGTATAACAAAGTCCCCTAATCGAGTATAACACATCCCCTGATCGAGTATAACAAAGTCCCCTGGTCGAGAATAACAAAGCCCCCTGGAAAGGTATAACAAAGTCCCCTAATCGAGTATAACAAAGTCTCCTGATCGAGTATAACAAAGTCCCCTGGTCCAGTATAACAAAGTCCCCAGATCGAGCATAACAAAGTCCCCTGATCGATTTTAACAAAGTCCCCTGAACGAGTATAACAAAGGCCTCTGGTCGAGTATAACAAAGTCCCCTGGTCGAGAATAACAATGTCCCCTGATACTAGTATAAAAAAGTCCTCTGGTCGAGTATAAAAAAGTCCCCTGGTCGAGTATATCAATGTCCCCTGATCAAGTATAACAAAGTCCCCTGATCGAGTATAACAAAGCCCCCTGCTCGAGTATAAGAAAGTCCCCTGATCGAGCATAACAAAGTCCCCTGATCTAGTATAACAAACGCCCCTGATCGAGTATAACAAGAGCCCTTCATCGAGTATAGCAAAGTCCATTGGTCAAATATAGGAAATTCCACTGATCGAGTATGACAAAGTCCCCTGATTAATTATAAAAAAGTCCCCTGGTCGAGTATAACAAAGTTTCCTGATCGAGTATAACAAAGTTCCCTGGTCGAGTATAACAAAGCGCCTTCATCGAGTATAACAAAGGCCCCTAATCGAGTATAACAAAGTCCCCTTTTTGAGTATAACAAAGTCCCATGATCGAGTATACCAAAGTCCTCTGGTTGAGTATAACAAAGTCCCCTGATCGAGTATAACATATCCCCTGATAGAGTATAACAAAGTCCTCTGGTCGAGTATAAAAAAGTTCCCTGATCGCGTATAACAAAGTCCTCTGGTCGAGTATAACAAAGTCCCCTGATCAAGTACAACAAAGGCCCCTCATTGAGTATAACAAAGTCCATTGGTCAAATATACAAAAGACCCCTGATCGAGTATAACAAACTCCCCTTCTCGAGTATAACAAAGTCCCCAGATCGAGTATAACAAAGGCCCCTCAGTGAGTATAACAAAGTCCATTGGTCAAGTATAAAAAAGTCCCCTGATCGAGTATAACAAAGTCCTCTGGTTGAGTATAACAACTTCCCCTGATCGAGTATAACAAAGTCCCCTGGTCGAGTATAACACAGTCCCCTGATCGAGTATAACAAAAGCCCCTCATCGAGTATTGCAAAGTCCATTGGTCAAATATAGTAAAGTACACTGATCGAGTATGACAAAGTCCCCTGATTAATTATAAAAAAGTCCCCTGGTCGAGTATAACAAAGTCCCCTGGTTGAGTATAACAAAGTCCCCTGATCGAGTAAAACATATCCCCTGATCGAGTATAACAAAGTCCTCTGGTCGAGTATAAAAAAGTCCCCTGATCGAGTATAACAAAGGCCCCTCATCGAATATAACAAAGTTCCCTGACCGAGTATAACAAAGGCCTCTGGTCGAGCATAACAAAGTCCCCTGATCCAAGTATAACAAAGCCCCTTGGACAAGTATAACAAAGTCTCCTAATCCTAGTATAACAAAGTCCCTGGACGAGTATAACAAAGTCCCCAGATCGAGTATAACACATCCGCTGATCGAGTATAGCAAAGAGTAATGGAACAGTATAACAAAGCCCCTAGATCGAGCATAACAAAGTCCCGTGACCAAGTATAACAAAGGCCTCTGGTCGAGTATAACAAAGTCCCCTGGTCGAGAATAACAAAGTCCCCAGATACTAGTATAACAAAGTCCTAGGGTCGAGTATAACAACGAACCCTGATCGAGTATAACAAAACCTCCTCATCGAGAATAACAAAGTCCCCTGATCGAGTATAACAAAGTTCTCTTATCGAGTATACCAAAGTCCGGTGATTGAGTATAACAAAGGCCCATGGTCGAGTATAACAAAGTCTCCTGATCGAGTATAACAAAAGTCCCCTGATCGAGTATAACAAAGTCCCCTAATCGAGTATAAAAAAGTCCCCTGGTCCAGTATAACAAAGTCCGCTGATCGAGTATAACATATCCCCTGATCGAGTATAACAAAGTCCTCTGAACGAGTATAACAAAGTCCCCTGATCGAGTATAACAAAGTCCCCTGATCGAGTATAACAAAGCCCCTTGGACGAGTTTAACAAAGTCCCCTGATCGAGTATAACAAAGTCCCCTGATCGAGTATAACAAAGTCTCATGGACCCAGTATAACAAGGTCCCCAGATCGAGCATAACAAAGTCCCCTGATCGATTATAACAAAGTCCCCTGACCGAGTATAACAAAGGCATCCGGTCAGGTATAACAAAGCCCCTGGTCGAGTATAGCAAAGTCCGATACTCAAGTATAACAAAGTCCCCTGGCCCAGTATAACAAAGTCCCCTGATCGAGCATAACAAAGTCCCCTGATCATGTATAACAAAGTCCCCTGATCGAGTATAACATATCCCCTGATCGAGTATAACAAAGTCCTCTGATTGAGTATAACAAAGTCCCTGCTCAGAGTATAACAAAGTGCCCTGATCGAGTATAACAAAAGCCCCTCATCGAGTAGAGCAAAGTCCATTGGTCAAATATAGGAAAGTCCACTGATCGAGTATGACAAAATCCCATGATTACTTATAAAAAAGTCCCCTGGTCCAGTATAACAAAGTCCCCTGATGGAGTATAACAAAGTCCCCTGATCGAGTATAACAAATTCCCCTTATCGAGTAAAACAAAGTCCCCTTATAGAGTATAGCAAAGTCCGGTCATCGAGTATAACAAAGGCCCCTGGTCGAGTATAACAAAGTCCCCTGTTCGAGTATAACATATCCCCTGACCGAGTATAACAAAGTCCTCTGGTCGAGTATAACAAAGTCCCCTGTTCGAGTATAACAAAGCCCCCTGGTCGTGTATAACCAAGTCCCCTGGTCGAGTATAACAAAGCCCCCTCATCGAGTATAACAAAGGCCCCTCATCGAGTATATCAAAGTCCCCAGATTGAGTATAACAAACTCCCCTGATCGAGTATAACAAAGTCCTCTGGCTGAGTATAACAAAGTCCCCTGATCGAGTATAAAAAAGTCCCCTGATCGCGTATAACAAAGTCCCCTGGTCAAGTATAAGAAAGTCTCCTGATCGAGTACAACAAAGGCCCCTCATTGAGTATAACAAAGTCCATTGGTCACGTATAAAAAAAGTCCCCTGCTCGAGTATAACAAAGTCCCCAGATCGAGTATAACAAAGGCCCCTCATCGAATATAACAAAGTCCATTGGTCAAGTATAAAAAAGTCACCTTGTCGAGTATAACAAAGTCATTGATCGAGTATAACAAAGTCCCCTGATCGAGTATAACAAAGCCCCCTGGACGAGTATAACAAAGTCCCCTGATCGAGGATAACAAAGTCCCTGATCGAGTATAACAAAGTCCCCTGGTCCAATATAACAAAGACCCTGATCGAGTATAACATATCCCCTCATCGAGTATAACAACGTCTCCTGGCGCAGTATAACAAAGTCCCCAGATCGAGCATAACAAAGTCCCCTGATCGATTATAACAAAGTCCCCTGGTCGAGTATAACAAAGGGCCCTTATAGAGTAAGAAAAAGTCCCTTGATCGAGTATAAGAAAGTTCCCTAGTCCTAGTATAACAAAGCCCACTGGACGAGTATAACAAAGACCCCTGAACCGAGAATAACAACGTCCCCTGATCTAGTATAACAAAGGCCCCTGATCGAGTATAAGAAAGGCCCCTCATCGAGTATAACAAAGTCAGCTGATCGAGTATAACTAAGCCGCCTAATCGAGTATAACAAAGTCCCCTGGTCGAGTATAACAAAGTCCCATATTCGAGTCTAACAAATTCCCCTTATCGATTATAACAAATTCCCCTTATCGAGTATTACAAAGACCCCTTATCGAGTATAACAAACTCCGGTGATCGAGAATAACAAAGGCCCCTGGTCGAGTATAACAAAGTCCCCTGATCGAGTATAACAAAAGTCCCCTGATCGAGTATAAAAAAGTCCCCTGGCCCAGTAAAACAAAGTCCCCATATCGAGCATAACAAAGTCCCCTGATCGATTATAACAATATCCCCTGGTCGAATATAGCAAAGGGCCCAGATCGAGAAAGACAAAGTCCCCTGATCGAGTATAACAAAGTCCCCTGATCGAGTATAACAAAGACCCCTGGACGAGTATAACAAAGTCCCCTGATCGAGTATAACATATCCCCTGATCGAGTATAACAAAGTCTCCTGGCCCAGTATAACAAA
>NW_024744451.1:0-14196 GCF_018991925.1 Homarus americanus
TGCTCACCGCCTGTATTTGGTGGTGCAGCTCGCTGCTTGTATTTATGTTTGATGATAGCAGGTCACTGTTGGGTGCTCGTGGTGTTACAAGCGGCACTTCACTGCTGGCTGCTTATGGTGTTACTAGTGGCAGGTCACTGCCGGTTGCTTACGGTGTTACAAGTAGCATTTCACTGCCGGTTGTTTACGGTATTACAAGTGACATTTCACTGCCGGTTGTTTACGGTGTTACAAGTAAATTTAATCACGCTTACCATGTACTTCGTCTAATTGGTTATTTGTTACCTTAAAACCGGTCGTAATGAATCAATTTTCCTTTCCTTCATAATCTCAGTAGCGGGCGGCAGCTCTGCCTGTACGAAAAGGAACACTCGCAACCTGTGGTCCACACTCATATGACAGTGTCCCGACCAGTGCTGCTGCAATGTATGTTTCCAATTTAAGGGTACAAGTATGCAATACCAAAGGAGGACATGAAATTCAGATATCATTCGACGATTTCCTTATTTTACGTAAGGTTAGTAACATATTAATTCGTTGCTGATGCAGTAGAAAAGGCGATGAGGTTGACAGGTCAACGGATATGGTCATTCTGGCACCATCGTGTAGTGAAAGCAGAATGATTGTACACTGATTAGTACTTCTGAAGTTTTCGTCTGGCAGCTACTATGTAAGGCTCCTTATATCATCGGCGAATATCGTCTCACATTTGGTCTAATTGTATTTGTTATGATAAATTAGTTTATTTACTTCCTTTGGATAAGTGTTCCATGCACCAGTTTCGTGCCGTTTCGTACAGAAAACGGAAACTGGTATCGTTCAAGAAAATCTACTTAATATTTCTTAATACACTCCTGTATTTACGAACTTGGATCACGGTTATGTCAAACTGTAACAAATTAACTCCGACTAAATTGTCTGTGTATTGAATCTCATAGTACAAGCTTCTTTTAGGATTATTGTTCACTAACATCTTTGGTGTTGCTTGTGAATTAAGAGGCTCTGATTCATGTAGTCATCTGTATGTCTTGGTAATTGGTGTATTTACTGTCGTTATTACACACTCAATCAACATAACTAATATCTTTTATGTGGATTACATATATGTGCAAGTAAACTGATGTTCAACTAGAGGTTCTCTGTAATACTACTATATTTGGTGAAATCCTATGCATACCACATGGGTGCACAGAGATTATTTAATGCTTGTGAGAGTCAACGTCTAACATATTCTCAACAACTGACATCTCCAGGTTATGCCTCCTCGTCCCCATTTCCAAAAAGATTGGTTAGCGAAGGACGTTTTGCTGTTGACTAGCTTAAGTACCAGGAACTCCGACCAAGGCATATTGTCAGGTTTGCCATAAATACTTAAGTGCCGAGAATTCATCGTTGAAACGCCACCGCACCTCAAGATAGCATACCGGTAAGGAAAAACTCCTCAAAGCTAGCACCTCTGCTCCGGGTGGCACGTTTGCTCATTGTGGTCAGCATGGCGGCGGTGCCTTTGATCAACCTCTATTTCAAACTCTATTCGAAACCGTTCAAACTCTATTCCAAACCACCTGGAGAAGCACAAGTTGATCAATGATTCCCAACATGGCTTCACAAGCGGGCGTTCATGTCTAACTAATCTATTAACATTCTTTTCATCAGTTTTCGAATCGGTGGACGAAGGGCACAATTATGATGTGGTATATCTCGACTTTAGCAAAGCCTTCGACAGAGTCCCCCACGAAAGACTAATTAGAAAGGTAGAAGCACATGGCATCAAAGGTAATATCCTTAAATGGATTAACGCATGGTTACAGGACAGGAAACAGCGAGTAAGCATTAACGACACTAAGTCCCATTGGAGCAACGTCACTAGTGGAGTTCCCCAGGGCTCAGTACTTGGACCAATATTATTTATTATATACATAAACGACATTGATATCGGCATAGACAGCAACATAAGTAAATTTGCTGATGACACTAAAATAGGACGTGTTATTAAATCTGACGAGGACTCCTCACAACTACAGGAAGATCTAAACAAATTCTTCGAATGGTCTGAAAAATGGCAGATGAAATTCAACGTGGACAAATGTAAAGTGCTCGGTATAGGAGATGTAAACAGGGAAACCAGATACCAGATGAACAACGATGCCATAGAGAAATCCGACTGCGAGAGAGATTTAGGAATAATGATAAGTAGGAACCTTAAGCCAAGTAAACAATGTGTTTTTGCTCGTAACAAGGCTAATAAAGTACTTGGGTTCATACAAAGGAGTGTTAGTTACAGGACTAGCGAGGTCATCCTAAACCTGTATCTTGCTCTTGTAAGACCACACCTGGATTACGCAGTTCAGTTCTGGTCACCGTATTACAGAATGGATATAGAATCCTTGGAAAGAATTCAGAGGAGAATGACAAGACTAATCCCGGGCATTAGGAACCTTGAGTATAGAGACAGGTTAAAGCATCTTAATTTGCACTCCCTCGAGAGACGTAGAGCGAGGGGGGACCTGATAGAGGTGTATAAATGGAAGTCAGGGCTAAACAAAGGGGACATTTCAAAGGTACTCAAACTATCCAACCAGGAGCGAACTCGTAACAATGGTTTTAAATTAGACAAATTTAGATTTAGGCGCGAAATAGGTAAACACTGGTTTGGAAACAGAGTAGTGGATGAGTGGAACAAGTTATCAAATATCATCATTAACTCTAATACGCTGAATAGCTTCAAACATAGGTTGGATGCTTATATGAGCAATAGGGGTTGGGTGTAAACGGGACTGCCTAGTATGGGCCAATAGGCCCGCTGCAGTTTCCTCCATTCTTATGTTCTTATATTCTTATGCAACATGACACGTCTTCACCCTGCCGGGGCCATACTGAGCGCCGCGGCGAAGGCAACTGTCCTATTCGCAGCGTTTTTGGCAGAAAATGATGCCATTCAAGTTCCTCTTGTATTTTAGCCCAAAATGTAATGGCACTGCTCAATACGTGGTCGTGTTAATCCAGGGGTTCTCAACCAGGGGGGAATTCCCCCCAGGGGGGGAATTTAGGTTTTCAGGTGGGGGGGGACTGATTCGGGAGCAAGAGATATGTTCGATGAGAAATCAATCACAGAATTTTGGCCCTTGATGTGCGATTCCTACCCAAAAGTGGCAGAAGGAGCTATCCGTGCATTGCTTTCGTTTGTGTCAACATATCTTTGTGAGTCAGGCTTTTCAACTCTGTTGCAAATTAAAACGAAGCAACGTAGTAGATTAGAGGTAGAAAATGACCTGCGTTGTGCCCTTTCAAGCAATCCTCCGCGTATCCCAGAATTGGCGAAGCAAAAACAATCACAGGTTTCTCATTGACTGTAATCTTCATCTGAATAAAATTAATTACAAATTTACAATATCATGGTATTCTATTGAACTTTTTGTTTATTGCATTATGCTTCAGTTTGGTCTGTTAAGTAATTCATTATAAAAAAAAAAAACTATTTTACTTTTATTCAAGTTTTATAAATCCATCAACATTTTCAATTGGCATTTAATATGTAAAACTCCACTATATAAATAATCCATGTAACATTGTAAATTTATATGTACTAATATGGAAAAAATAAAGGATTTTCAGTATTATATGCATATTATTTGGAATGCACTTTTTGAGGCAGACAATCTTGGAAAGGAGGGGGGAATGACATTCTGACATATGGTGAAAGGGGTGCATGGGGCAAACAAGGTTGAGAACCACTGTGTTAATCTGTCCCAAGTAAGGGTGGCAGAAACCTTAATCATTTAGCAGCAGGTGATCTCACAATCTTGAGTTGCAAGTATAGCCAAAGAAATTTAATATTTCTTTTAGCTTATGTGACCACCTTGACGACCTCAATAAGCGAATGTTCCCGATTCCAAGACAGCCGCTCAAACGGCAACGAAACGGACCACATGCAAGGTCGTCATGCAAGCTTTAGGGGAATGTGCAGCTCAAAACTTGGTTAGGAAACTACAAATAAATTTAGTGTAATTATTGACGAAAGTACCGACTGCTCAGTAAGTAAA
The DNA here is from genome assembly GCF_018991925.1 of Homarus americanus. Classification (NCBI taxonomy): domain Eukaryota; kingdom Metazoa; phylum Arthropoda; class Malacostraca; order Decapoda; family Nephropidae; genus Homarus; species Homarus americanus. The sequence continues at coordinate 4,044 of NW_024744451.1, forward strand.
TCACATGCAATGATAGTGATGTATTTTGATCTGGAGAGATAATGACAAAATCGCGATGCTGGATTTGATTGGAGTATTTAAAGGTAATCAGGGTTCGACTGGTGAAAATATATAACATGCTGGTTCAGTGCCTCACTACACATGATTTACCATTGCACAACTTCATTGGGTCTGCTGCAGATGGGGCATTAATCATTACGGGCGAATATAACTGTGTAACTAGCAGAATGGAAGTTCAAATGCTTGGCATTACCATATTTTAACGTGTTGCACAAAGCATGCATCTCTGTGCCAGCGAAGCAGCAAAGTCCTGGCCCCGTACTCGTGAAGATGTGTTGAGAAATGTGTACATTTACCTTTCCCATACTGTAGTGCCAAACGGAAATGTGAGTTTTGGAATTCCAGGGTTTTGTCAACCCAAACCACAAATATTTCATGCCTATGCCACGAGGTGATTGTCACTCCATGAAGCTGTTGCAAGAATACTCCAACAGTGGCAACCCCCTCAAACTGTATTTCCACATCAGGGTAATTGAGGAGAGACTTGTGTTCTGCTACTTGAATTTTGAATTACATATTGCCGCAACTCAACACAACAAACTTGATTTTTTAGAGTAAAGCCCCAACTTTGCATTTAATCCGTAAAGCATGTCAACTGCATCCTTTTGCCATTTACATAGTGTGTCAAACTCCAAATGTATGGTATTGATACAACCGATGATTCCATATATGTACCAGTCAATCAGATATATTCAGAATCGCAATTACATGCCACCTTCCAAAGGCTAGAGCATTATAAGATAAGCATGAACACTGACGAAGATGTGGTTCAGAGACTTCTAGTAGTAGTAGTAGTGTGTAGGGAAATAAAGAAAAGATTCGAACTAAACAGTAAGTTGTGGAGACTGGCGGTATATTTACACCCCAAAAGAGTCAGCAATTTTATAAACCTGTTATTAGCGTTTTAAATAAAGAGGGAGATGCAAAATATAAATGTTTTGGACATTAGCAGTGGAAATGTTGTCACTTCGGACGTCCACTGTTGATGCAAAGCGTCCTTTCTAAGGTGAATTTAATTAAGGAAACAGAGAAATAGTCTTCGTATACAAACTGTAAATCCTCAATAACCTTTGAGCGAATGTCGTAATTTAATATTATTGTGGATATAACGTATTGTTACCACGTGTTCATTGTAATCGGCTATGGTGTTCCCATTATGTGATGGTGCTACAGTTGTTACCAATCCCTTTCTTCTAATAAGCTTGAAGTCTTATGTTAAACGGTGATATTATGTTTCCTAAGAGTTGTTGTTTGGTAATAGGTAGTAGGTAGCTATACCCTGGAACGGGGTGGTAATCTCGACAATATGTACCTAGATTTTGCCAAGGTTTTCGACAGTGTACCCCACGAAAGGCTAAAATTCAAACTGGAAGGGTGCGGAATTCGGGAAATGTCCTAACGTGAATGGAAGACGTTCTACATGACTGCAAGCAGTGTGTGGTGATTAATGGCACGAAATCATCGTCCGTACCTGTCACAAGAGAGGTACCACAGGGCAGTGTATTGGGCCCGCTGTTGTTTGTTTGTTTCATAAATGACATGCCTGACGTTGTATACTCCTCCATACAAATGTTTGCCGATGATGCCAAGTCATTTTGGAAAATCAAAACCAAGCGGACTGTGAAGAGCTGCAGAAGGATCTCTGTGAGCTCCAGGAATGGTCGAAGAAATGGCTACTGAGATTCAATGTCACGAAGTGTAAGAGGATGCACCTGGGGCGTACCAACGTTAAGGAGGCGTATCAGGTGTCCCCACGGGATGAAGAATCTGCACTATTTAAAACAATGGGAGAAGGATCTATATAATTATCACCGTTAGAAAATTCAGTATTTTTTACATATTTCTTCTGTATTTCCGACCAGGAAAACGTAGTAATTTGAATTACATTTTTTGTTCTGTAAAATATTTCAGACACTCTCTTTCTCTGTTTTAATTTGTTTAATTATCAATAGAACCTTACATTTAATCATACTATATACACTTCATAATGCAAAGAACATTTAAAACTGCATTTTAATGCTGTTATTTCTATATGTAATTACTGAATATGCGGTTGGCGGTTGTTTTTGCTTCACGTTCGTCGTATGTCCGTGTTTGTTTACATTATTTCAAAGAACGCCACATTATCACATGGGGGGTGTGCTGGTGGAGTGGTACTGCTCTTGCCTCGCAAGCAAGATGTCACGGGATCGATTCCCGGGCAGGCGGAAGTTGCTTGGACCTATTCCTAGTTCCCTTGGTCCCTGTTCACCTAGCAGCAAAGTAGGTACCTGCTGTAAATCGAAAGTTGAGAATTCGTATTCAGGGACAAGATGTTGGAGCTTCCAATAACTTCCAACAATCTGTTAATTCAACAGATATTTTATGTAAAAATATATACAGAATCTCTGTAAATTATACAGAAAATGTTTGGCAACAATATAACCAGTGAATTTTCTGTAAATTTTACAAGATGATTTTAACAGTGCAGGTGTGTATGTTGACAATGAGCTGAAGTTCTCGGGCCATTGCGAGACGAAGGTAAATCAGGCAAATAATTTATTAGGTCTTATAAGAAGGTCGTTCAGATATCTAGACGGTCCGTCCCTCGTAACGATCAACAAAAGTGAAGTGCTTCCCCATCTGGGGTACCGTCACCCAGTTTGGTCCCCGAGCTATGCTAGGGACTGTCAGGAACGGTCATCTCTCCTTTCCCTCAATATTTATTTCAGTTACCCATTGTATTTAGTTTCTGTTGTTTCCCGTTTTTCTTTAGAATCAAAATTCCAAGCTTATGGTAAAGACTTTATAAAATGTCTTGATTATTTTTTATAAGTATGTATACTAATATTTGTTCCATTATGTAAACTTTGTAGAATGTATTCTTATTTTTTATAAAGTTATGAAAGACTGTAAGCAGCTGGTGTGAAGAGTAAAAATAATTAGAAATTATATGTTGATGAAACAAGAAAGTATTGGAACATTGTTTTGGTTTTGGTGGCACTGTCGGTAGCTAGGTTGAGGAGAATAGGAGGGTCAAGCTTGTGTGGTGCACATTTATCTATTATTATCTGGGCAATCATGGATAATTATGGTGTTAACTAAAGTGTAATATGTTCATATAGTCTAAAGCAGTGGTTCTCAACCTTGTTTGCCCCATGCACCCCTTTCACCATATGTCAGTATGTCATTCCCCCCTCCTTTCCAAGATTGTCTGCCTCAAAAAGTGCATTCCAAATAATATGCATATAATACTGAAAATCCTTTATTTTTTCCATATTAGTACATATAAATTTACAATGTTACATGGATTATTTATATAGTGGAGTTTTACAAAATAAATGACAATTGAAAATGTTGATGGATTTATAAAACTAGAATCAAAGTAAAATAGTTTTTTTTTTTATTTATAATGAATTACTTAACAGACCAAACTGAAGCATAATGCAATAAACAAAAAGTTCAATAGAATACCATGATATTGTAAATTTGTAATTAATTTTATTCAGATGAAGATTACAGTCAATGAGAAACCTGTGATTGTTTTTGCTTCGCCAATTCTGGGATACGCGGAGGATTGCTTGAAAGGGCACAACGCAGGTCATTTTCTACCTCTAATCTACTACGTTGCTTCGTTTTAATTTGCAACAGAGTTGAAAAGCCTGACTCACAAAGATATGTTGACACAAACGAAAGCAATGCACGGATAGCTCCTTCTGCCACTTTTGGGTAGGAATCGCACATCAAGGGCCAAAATTCTGCGATTGATTTCTCATCGAACATATCTCTTGCTCCCGAATCAGTTTCCCTCCCCCCCCCTGAAAACCTGAATTCCCCCCCTGGTTGAGAACCACTGGTCTAAAGAGTATTGTAGTGTGAGAGAGCACTGCATTTAGTGGAGATAACATTATTCTGAGTGAAGTGATTTGTGGCCTTTTGTATGCACATGGATGGAGAGCACATATTTATTCTATTTTGTTGTTCAATATATTTTGTTGTAATTTTAAAGTTGTGTTTTGATTAAACCAGTTTTAATGGGAACAGTGTTATTGAAATAAACACCTGTCAGCTGTCAGGAGGTTGTTACCCAGAAATAAAGGTAAGGGTCTGTGTTTAACATTTAACCCCTCTGTTAACAGAAGCTGTTATTTCAGAGATTCCTCTGATATATTGGGCCTATTGGCTGAATATACATCCTCTAGTGAGTCCTAGAAGAGGGTGTGAAGGTTGTAACAGTGTACCGCAGTGTTGTGTGTTAGTGTACCACAGTGCTGTGTGTTAGTGTACCACAGTGTTGTGTGTTAGTGTACTACAGTGTTGTGTGTTAGTGTACCACAGTGCTGTGTGTTAGTGTACTACAGTGTTGTGTGTTAGTGTACTACAGTGTTGTGTGTTAGTGTACCACAGTGCTGTGTGTTACTACAGTGTTGTGTGTTAGTGTACTACAGTGTTGTGTGTTAGTGTACTACAGTGTTGTGTGTTAGTGTACCACAGTGTTGTGTGTTAGTGTACTACAGTGTTGTGTGTTAGTGTACTACAGTGTTGTGTGTTAGTGTACTACAGTGTTGTGTGTTAGTTGTTGTGTGTTAGTGTACTACAGTGTTGTGTGTTAGTGTACCACAGTGTTGTGTGTTACTACAGTGTTGCTACAGTGTTGTGTGTTAGTGTACTACAGTGTTGTGTGTTAGTGTACTACAGTGTTGTGTGTTAGTGTACTACAGTGTTGTGTGTTAGTGTACCACAGTGTTGTGTGTTAGTGTACTACAGTGTTGTGTGTTAGTGTACCACAGTGTTGTGTGTTAGTGTGCTACAGTGCTGTGTGTTACTGTACCACAGTGTTGTGTGTTAGTGTACTACAGTGTTGTGTGTTAGTGTACCACAGTGTTGTGTGTTAGTGTACTACAGTGCTGTGTGTTAGTGTACTGTAGTGTTGTGTGTTAGTGTACTGCAGTGTTGTGTGTTAGTGTACTACAGTGTTGTGTGATAGTTGACCACAGTGTTGTGTGTTAGTGTACAACAGTGCTGTGTTTTACTGTACCACAGTGTTGTGTGTTACTGTACTACAGAGCTCTGTGTTACTGTACCAAAGTGTTGTGTGTTGCTGTACCACAGTGTTGTGTGTTACTGTACTACAGTGTTGTGTGTTACTGTACTACAGTGTTGTGTGTTAGTGTACTGCAGTGTTGTGTGTTAGTGTACCACAGTGTTGTGTGTTACTGTACCACAGTGTTGTGTGTTACTGTACTACAGTGTTGTGTGTTACTGTACTACAGTGTTGTGTGTTAGTGTACTACAGTGCTGTGTGTTAGTGTACCACAGTGCTGTGTGTTAGTGTACCACAGTGCTGTGTGTTAGTGTACCACAGTGTTGTGTGTTACTGTACTACAGTGCTGTGTGTTAGTGTACTACAGTGCTGTGTGTTAGTGTACCACAGTGCTGTGTGTTAGTGTACCACAGTGCTGTGTGTTAGTGTACAACAGTGCTGTGTGTTACTGTACTACAGTGTTGTGTGTTACTGTACCACAGTGTTGTGTGTCAGTGTACTACAGTGCTGTGTGTTACTGTACCACAGTGTTGTGTGTTAGTGCACCACAGTTTTGCCTGTTAGTGTACTACAGTGTTGTGTGTTAGTGTACCACAGTATTATGTGTTAGTGAACTACAGTGTTGTGTGTTAGTGTACTACAGTGTTGTCTGTTAGTGTACTACAGTGTTGTGTGTTAGTGTACCACAGTGTTGTGTGTTGGTGTACTGCAGTGTTGTGTGTTGGTGGCACTACGGTGTTGTGTGTTAGTGTACCACAGTGTTGTGTGTTAGTGTACCACAGTGTTGTGTGTTAGTGTACCACAGTGTTGTGTGTTGAGAGTGTACTACAGTGTTGTGTGTCCAGAGTGTACTACAGTGTTGTGCGTTGAGGTGTACTACAGTGTTGTGGTGAGTGGACTACAGTGTTGTGTGTTAAGTGTGCCACAAGTGTTGTGTGTTAGTGTACCACAGTGTTGTGTGTTAGAGTACTACAGTGTTGCGTGTTAGTGTACTACAGTGTTGTGCTTATTAGTGTACTACAGTGTTGTGTCAGTGTACTACAGTGTTGTATTAGTGTACCAGTGTTGTGTGTTAGTGTACTACAGTGTTGTGTGTCAGTGTACCACAGTGTTTGTGTATTAGTGTACCAGTGTTGTGTGTTGAGCCTTATTACAGTGCTGTGTGTTAGTGTACCACAGTGTTGTGTATTAGTGTACTACAGTGTTGTGTATTGAGTGTACTACAGTGTTGTGTGTTAGTGTACCACAGTGTTGTGTGTTAGTGTACCACAATTGTTGTGTGTTAGTGCAACACAGTGTTGTTTGTTAATTGTACTGCAGTGTTGTGTGTTAGTATGCCACAGTGTTGTGTGATAGTGTACCAGTGTTGTGTTATGCTGCCTACCTGTTGTGTGTTAGTGCAACACAGTGTTGTGTGTTAGTGTACCACAGTGTTGTGTGTTAGTGCACCACAGTGTTGTGTTAGTGCAACACAGTGTTGTGTGTTAGTGTACCACAGTGTTGTGTGTTAGTGCAACACAGTGTTGTTTGTTAGTGTACTACAGTGTTGTGTGTTAGTGTACTACAGTGTTGTGTGTTAGTGTACCACAGTGTTGTTTGTTAGTGTACTATAGTGTTGTGTGTTAGTGCAACACAGTGTTGTGTGTTAGTGTACTGCAGTGTTGTGTGTTAGTGTACCACAGTGTTGTGTGTTAGTGTACCATAGTGTTGTGTGTTAGTGTACTACAGTGTTGTGTGTTAGTGTACCATAGTGTTGTGTGTTAGTGTACTACAGTGTTTAAAGAGTATTACAATATACCCTGTATGGTTCTTAAATTAGTATCGAGAACAACTCCAACTACGGTGTACTGTATGAATTGAATGCAGCCCCTTTTAATTACGGAATAGTTCATGATTGAAGTTGAGAAACTTAAAATGTATAACCGTATTTACAAACGCTTACTACTAATAACAAAGAAATATAGCTAGTTACTGCTATACGCTTTGTTGTTGTTCTAGGCTGGACGCTTTAGTCTGATAGACAATGATTATATTTTAATTTGTCTTCTAAAACTAGAAGGACATAAGCAAACAAAGAGTAAACGCACTCATTATGTTGAGTGTCTCTCACGTATCATAACCATAGTTGTGTGTCATACAGCATTTACTTTGCTCTTAAGAATATGAAGATTTTGTTATGAACAAAAGTTATATCACAAACACAATTTGTTTTGAAGCTCCATAACATGTACCATTCCTCTGGGTCTGGCAGCTTCATTAATTTACATCATGCACACATACAGGGTTGGATACATGTGGGTAAGTTTCAGATGTTGACATTATAGCACATTTTTCAACCTTCGAGACACAATCTCAGATAGTTCTATGAATCTCATTTACTTGATTGTGTACAGTTTTGTGTAATGTTAAGTTATAAAGCCTATTGTTTCCTAATATGGATTGAATAAATACGTGAATTTACTGTCAGTGAACAAAGGTTTATTTCTTAAATATATTATGTTCTGGTCCGAAGGGGAAGCCGGTGATGTCATCTACGGTACCGTCATCGTTAATGACAAGTATGTCATGTTCCCGGTAGCCGCCGGCGCCTGGCTCGCCCTCGGGGATGGTCACCATGGGCTCCATAGACACAACCATGCCAGGCTCCAGTACTGTGTCTATATCCTCACGTAGCTCCAGATCTGTCAACATATAACTGTTGTTATTTCCCGCCACCAAATGTTAGCCGAGTGAAGAAACTCGTACTAAATTGAAGTGTTCCTTCCATTACTCAGTCAAATAACATCTGATTTGTTTCATATTTGGTGACCATCAACAGGAGGATCATGATAGGTTTATACCCAATATCATCACCTCAAACTAAACATGTTCATAATTTATTATCTGCATTTCAGTGAATTTTGACACGAAATACAGTACACCTGTTGTCCGCCACACATAGTCCATAGGCACATAAGGTGTACCTCCTCTCGCCTGTCACGTACAGGATACTTACACTTGAAACTAACCAAGGCCGTTTTGGCTGCCCACATACAATAAACCTCCTCTTGTCCACCACACACTCAACAAGGTCACATTCAATAGTACCCAACAGGGTCACAATCAATAGTACTCAACAGGGTCACACTCAATAGAATTTAACAAGCTTACAATGGACTCCCTCAAATGTGTTCAACAGGACATACAGAACACTACTCAGCAGGGCACATTCAAAGGTACTCAACCAGACATACTCAAAAGTAAAGTACTCGACAAGATTCACTCAATAGTACTCAACAGAACACTCAACAATGCTCAACAGGACACACCACAATACTGAACAGGACATTCAACAGTACTGAACACGACACTCAACAGTACTGAACACGACACTCAACAGTACTGAACACGACACTCAACAGTACTGAACACGACACTCAACAGTACTGAACACGACACTCAACAGTACTGAACACGACACTCAACAGTACTGAACACGACACTCAACAGTACTGAACACGACACTCAACAGTACTGAACACGACACTCAACAGTACTGAACACGACACTCAACAGTACTGAACACGACACTCAACAGTACTGAACACGACACTCAACAGTACTGAACACGACACTCAACAGTACTGAACACGACACACTCAACAGTACTCAACAGGACACACTCAACAGTACTCAACAGGGTACACACAACAGTACTCAACAGGGTACACACAACAGTACTCAACAGGGTACACACAACAGTACTCAACAGGACACACACAACAGTACTCAACTGGGTACACAACAGTACTCAACAGGGTACACACAACAGTACTCAACAGGGCACACACAACAGTACTCAAGAAGGCGCAAACAGTACTCAACAAGGTGCACACAACAGTACTCATCAGGGCACACACAACAGTACTCAACAGGGCACACACAACAGTACTCAACAGGGCACACACAACAGTACTCAACAGGGCACACACAACAGTACTCAACAGGACACACACAACAGTACTCAACAGGGCACACACAACAGTACTCAACAGGTCACACACAGCTGTACTCAACAGGGCACACAACTGTACTCAACAGGGTACACACAACTGTACTCTACAGGGCACACACAACAGTACTCAACAGGGCACACACAACAGTACTCAACAGGGCACACACAACAGTACTCAACAGGGCACACACAATAGTACTCAACAGGGCACACACAACAGTACTCAACAGGGCACACACAACAGTACTCAATAAGGCACACACAACAGTACTCAACAGGACACACACAACAGTAGTCAACAGGACACACACAACAGTAGTCAACAGGACACACTCAACAGTAGTCAATGGGACACACTCAACAGTAGTCAATGGGACACACTCAATAGTATTCAACAGTACTTGGTAATACTCAACAAGATACAGTTAACAGTACTCAACAGGACATACTCAATAGCATTTAATAGGACTCACTTAACAGTAATGTTGAAAATTGGGATATAGATCAATAATCTCAAAGGACTGTCAAATCAGTTTAAAATCAATTGTAGGAAAATTGCTGTGAACAATAATTTCAAACACAATTCGAAATCACTTGAAGAAACACAAGTTGATCAATGATTCCCATCATGGCTTCACAAGTGGGCGTTCATGTCTGACAATCTATTATCATTCTTTTCAAATATTTTCGAATCAGTGTATGCTGGACACGATTATGCTGTACTTTACCTCGACTTTAGCAAAGCCTTTGACAGGGTCCCCCACGAAAGATAATATGTGAAGTGGAGGCACATGGCTTTGATAGATATTCTAAATTGGATTAGGGCGTGGTTAAAGGACAGGAAACATAGTAAGTAAGCTTTAATGGCACCAAATCCAATTGGGTAACATAAATGACATCGTACTGTATAGACGAAGACAGCACCATAAGTAAATTTGCTGATGACACAAAAATAGAGCGGGTAATTAAATTTGACGAGGACTCGGTAAAACTACAGGAAGATCTGAAAAAATATTTTGCATGATCTGAAAAATGGCAGATGAAATTTAATGTGGAAAAGTGTAAAGTACTTAACC
>NW_024744452.1:0-11933 GCF_018991925.1 Homarus americanus
ATATATATATATATATATAATCATAATTGCTACTTTAAAAAAACTTGTCACCTTAATTATCACATTCCCCTGACATATATGTTCCTATAACTATATACACTTGCTCCCAAAATTATCTTTAAAATTTTGTGATACAATATGACACAATGGACAAAGGATTTTGACAACAAGAGTCACAGTGTTTATTTTGAAATTTATCGGACCCCTCTGTAAATATACTTTTTTGAATCAAGTGTACTTGTCTTCTTACAATGAATTTTACAGTGAGACAATATTGTTTATATAAACAGTTTGTAATGTTAGGGTAAACTATTGGAAGGATTGGAGAAAGTGCTTATGGCTTGTGTATTACTAGCAGCTTGTTGTCACTGTACATTTCTTCATGTTACTGTGGAGTTACTGTGGAGTGAGTGTTACTTTACTTCCTTGTGGGAAGTACAAGGATAACAACCTATGATGGTAGAAAATGGATATCAGAATCCTAATATTTTAATAAAGTTACTCTTAGAAGGATTTGTAACCACCAGACTGATTCTTATAACATACAGTACTAATACGAGGTGGTCAGTTACCAAGGATTTTGTAAGTGTGAGTGAAAGGACAATATTATAAATGATCAAACTTGTTAATTCTATACTGGTGAATGAATCATGAGTGGTGTGAGGCTGCTGTGATGGTGTATGCCTGTAAGAGTGTGAGAGAAAAAAACGTATTTTATTTATAGAACTGCTTCAACTATAAATCTAAATAAGCCAGAGAGATGAGAGATTCATTACTCAACCTCAGATAACCTGTGCTCCAGGGGTGGCACTCGTGTTGAGACCAGCCTGAAAATATTCTTTGTCCCTGGCCGTGGCAAGGCCATGTGTTCAAGTGGTTGACCTTTATTTCACTTTCTTTAGTTGTCTTACTCCATTCTCTTCTGCTAGTTCCCCCATTCTCTTTGGTTTCTGTAGCCCTTGATCCACTAAAGTGATGGAGGAGTAAAATATTGCTAGATAGGATTTAATCATAGCCATTTTCTGTCTCTGAAGTAGGTGTTTACTGTATAATTCAAAGGTTTAGGGTTTATAGTGTAACAAGCTGATGTGAGGAAATTATCATATAGTTACTTACTACTAAAGGCTTTCTTTCCTAGGTGATAAATTTGGGTTTATTTGGACCTAACTTTGAACCCAATCCTATGGCTGGCATGCTGGTACGAGACCCACTGCTCGTCAATAACAAGCTTCTGTAAGTTGACCAGATTTATGTGTTCATGTAGTGTGAAAACAAAAGTCCATGAAATTGTAGCCTTAAGTTGTACATACAGTACAGTACTGTACTGTACTAATGTTATCTCCCAACATTGGGTCTTTATTCGAAGTCATTTAACATATGGTGTAGAAATGGGTAAGATTATATAGTACTGTAAAATTTATATACAGTACAGTATATATAATGTGTGTATAACTGTACATTCATAAATACAATTACAGTACTTTACAGCTTTATAAAAGAAAATAGATATTTATTATTCTTGACTGCTTCATTAACAAGATGTTAACATTTCACAAATATAATTTTCTTTCAGTTATGAAATACTAAATCCAGATTCCTGTAATGATGAAAACCACGAGGACCTAGATTTTGGTAACCTTCTCTCCAAGATGGCCACACCTACTGCCTCGATGGGTTTATCAGAGTTGTTCGAAAATATGCTTAGTATATTTAGTAGTGGGAGTCCACAAAATTCTCTGTCTGATGTAAGTTGTATTAAGTTTGATACCTAAGTGTGTGTGTGTGTGTGGTAGGATCTCTCTTACCAGAAATGATCAGAACCACAGATGTTTGGAATTTAATATTTTTTTAAGATATTAGTAGATACTGTATTACATAATTCCCTCCCTGCCATAAACAGTTATACCTGGTACCTTCATGTTAGGAATATTATAAGAATGGTTTGGGGAGTCTCCAGGAATGATGTCCTAGCAAAAGTACCAGAACAGTAACAATGGAATACAGTTCTACTTACAGTGGTGCAAACAAACTTAAACTCGGTGGTGAGACTAGTCACTACAGTACTGTACTGTATTCATAAAATGTTTCTTGGACAAACAGTGCAGATGGATTACTTAATATTGTGCAGATATATACAGCAAGTCACCAATTTATATTGGTTCTATTTATGTTGTTTTAATAAAATGTTACCAAATTAGGGAACCATATTCTCTGTCATACCTATTAGATATACACAAATGTTATTTTTGCTGCAATGAGCACTAAAATAATTCAAACTACACACCAGACATAACTTTGTGTGGCAACGTTGCTACCTGCTAAGCAGTGTTGTACGTTGACGCCGTTAATTTAACGCCGTCAATGGACGACGGCAACTCTTTGTTAACGCTGACGCCATAAATTTTTTGGGCAGGTGACGCTATAGGAGACGCAGTCAAATTTTCACCAGAGCGGAGCGTCAAGCGTTAATTTGTTCAACTAATAATTTTTTTTTTTCCAAGTTCGATTTTCAATTATCTTGTTATAAAGACGACCAGGAAAAATTGTCACGCCCGTGCACCTGCGCAGCTTTCTACAGATTTGAATTTTCAAGTCAGGAAAAAGGCCACCAACCAGCTGTCCAGGTTGGTTGGAAAAGTCCATGCACGAGACTGAGAGCAGCAGTGAGGAAGACGGCAAAGACCATGATGTGGAGGATGAATTGTTCCAGGCCTTGTACGAGACACCCCGCAGGAATGAAAAAGACTGACCTTTTCAAGCGTTAATTGGGGGAGAAACCATAAAAAAAACTTTCGACAAGGACACCTTCCCCAACAAGGCCATGTCACAGCTCAAGATTGAAGAAGCCGCAACTCCAGAAAACTGTGAAGGCAAACTTTTTCAGAGTGAGAGTTGTGAACTCTTGGAACAATCTACCAGAAAGTTTTGTGACGGCACCGAGTGTGAGCTGTTTCAAGACAAGACTTGACCAACACTGGAGCGGGTTCAGGTACATTCAGGAGCCGGTGCATGCCCAGTACTTGCTAACAGTGTGTAACAAAGACGTGACCGATCGCCCAAGCGGCTAACGAGCCAATCTTTTGGTAAAGAGAATAAAAGAAAAGGAAAAGTAATCAGAGACATGACCGATTGCCCAAGCGGCTAAAGAGCCGATCAGTGGTGAAGAGGATAAAAAAAAAAGAGGGAGCTGTTCATCAAATACAACACCCCCATCCCCTCTAGTGCTGCTGTGGAGTGCATTTTCTCCATGGGCAAGGACGTCTTGAGGCCCAAGCGCAGCAGAATGAGCGACAAGCATATTGAGATGCTAATATTCTTGCGGGGGAACAAATGAATAATTAAAATAAAATATAAATCATAGTAAATGATTAAAAATGAATGAATATTTTTTTATTTTGCATATGTTACTCCCATACACAGGAGAAGATGCGTTTCGGGGCTGCATTTGTACGTCACTGAAAACTCGTTGACGCTAACGGCATAAATTTATGAAATCGTTTACGCTGACGCTAACGGCATCAACTTCTCGGCCGCTGACACTGGCGGCGCCACTTTTTTTTTTTGACGCGTACAACACTGCTGCTAAACATAAATCGGGGGATGGGGGGTAGTGAATTTGATATACATGTTAATATATTGTTTGTTTGGAGTGACCAGAAACATAAGTGTAATGTATTAATTGCTGGTTTTGTTTGATGCAGGTGTACTGGAAGAGATATCAGCAGGTTATACTTGTTGTCTTCACCCCAATACCGTCTCTTTGCACTTTTCTTGCATTACTTTTCCCTGTCATTTTCACCCCTTTGAGGTTTCTGTATCCCTTGATGCAAAAGGTCGAATAAAAATAATAAATAAATGAATATACTTGCATACTTCATGTAAAACATTGTAGCTTGTTATTTCATATACTTTCAGCCATTTTCAAAGGGTGAAGGTGCGCCAACCTTTCTGCTTTTTGGTATGCCTGAAACAAAAGTGTCCAAGAAATTGGCTCTCAGTTTCATAGCATCTAAGGACTCCACCTTTGAAACTGTTGGACTGGTTAAAGGCAAGCCAGGGGGGGTTGGTAAGTACAGCATAACTCACTGGTTATTTTCTTGTTGTATATGTAGACAAAGTTGATATATAAATTTCTTATGTACTGTACTAAAAGTTCTGTGTTTAAGATAAAGTGTAGGGAGAATTTAGTGAAATGAACTGTATAGTATTAAGAAACCAAATATATATGATTTTATGCTTAAGGGTCATTTATTATATAGATACGTGTATCTGATATTTTCAAGTCTAAATATATTTATAAGATAATTTTTTTATACTGTACAATACAGGCTATTGTAACAGTTGTGACTAATGTGAGAGAAGCAAATCTAAAAAAAATTGAAGAGAAAGGTATTGAAAAAATGCTGAGAACTTGAGATTACAAAAAAAAGATGGTGTTTATCAATTGTTCATCATTTACAGGGGGTGGTGTTACAGTGAGGTATGGACACCATTTGATGAACCTCTTGACAGTTCGACGAGCTCGGCCTCGACTCTTGGTGGATGGACCCAATGGTACAACATTTCATCCTGATGTTGCTGAGGTAGTTTACAAACTTGGAATGTTTCACCAAACCATTAGTTCTTATTGCCGTATCAAAACAGGTTTTGTTGGTGAGCCAGACACGAAATTCTTTGCTAGAAAGTTAAGTCCTTAAACTCATTCTCTAAACCAAATCCTGATGTATTTTCAGCAGCCTCAATAATATTTTTTATCCCTATTTTGTTTTGAATGTCTTCAGCTTGCTGCCCTCGTGACTTTTGTAGTACTAATGCCCCTTTTATTTGCTATCGAGCACTCTACCTCTCAGATATAACCTGGAACAGGGTGGTAGCATCAACAATGTATACCTAGATTTTGCCAAGGCTTTCGACAGTGTATCCCATGAAAGGCTGAAAATTAAACTGGGAGGGTACTGGATTCAGGGAAGTGTCCTAGTGTGGATCAGACTTTCTGTATGATCACAAGAAGTGTGTGGTGATGAATGGCACGAAATCGTCATGTGTACCCGTGACAAGCGGGGTACCATAGGGCAGTGTATTTTGCCTGCTGTTGTTTGTTTCCTTCATAAATGACATGCCAGAAGCTATACACTCCACCAGACAAATGTTTGCGGATGGTGCCAAGTTATTTAGGGAAATTAAGAACCAAGCAGACTGTGAAGAGCTGCAGAAAGGTCTCTGTGAGCTTCAAGAATGGTCAAAGAAATGGCTGCTAAAATTCAATATCACGAAGTCTAAGAGGATGCACTTGGGATGTACCAATGGTAAGGAGGTGTCTCATATGTCCCAACGGGGTGAGGAAACTGCATTACTTGAGACTGAATGTGAAAAGGACCTGGATATGTATGTTGACAATGAACCGAAGTTCTCGGACCATTTGTGAGAAGATGAATCAAGCAACAAAATTATTAGGCCTGATAAGAAGGTTGTTCAGATATCTAGACGGTCCGTCCCTCGTAATGATCTTCAGGAGTGAGGTGCTTCCCCGCATAGTCCCCGAGATATGCTAGGGACTGTCGTTGAGAATTGGTGCCTGCACTTCGGCACCTCAGCTACCCAGAGAGATTAGAGAGCCTGTAGTTGTCTAGTTTATACAGTACTACAGATGGGCAAGGGGGGACCTATTTGAGGTGTATAAACATCTCAAAGGGCACTACTCAGTTGTGTGTCCATGCCTGGAGCTGGCGGACGCTCGCCCCACAAGTGGTCACAGCTCAAGGTTGAAGAAGCTGCAAGTCCAGAAAACTGTGAGGGCAAACTTTTTCGGAGTGAGTCGTGACTCATGGAACAGTCTGCCAGAGAGTGTCGCGATGGCACCGAGTGCGAGCGCCTTCAAGACTAGACTTGACCAACATTGGAGCAGGTTTAGATACATTCAGGAGCCAGTGCTTACCCAGTACTTGCCAACAATGTGTAACAGAGACATGACCTCTTGCCCAAGTGGCTAACGAGCCAATCAATGGTGAAGAGGATAAAATATGAGTTAATCATTATTTCCTTTCTGTTAATAAGTTATATTTGTACAGTTCTAAAATTAGGACTCATTAGCTTCCTCATTGTAATATACTAAGTTCTAGATGTACTGTACAGTATACAGAAATTTTGAGGATGGATTGACAGCTGGACATTTGTATGGTAATTGCTACATTTTGCTGGACTATCATCATCATTTTTCCATGCTTGCATGGGTTAGCCGTGATTACTTATTGGCAACTATTAGGTAAAACCAGAATAGGATATTTCTGCTTCTCACCACCACAAACAGGGCACCAGCCCATAAAATGCAGCAGAGACTAGAGGATGGACACAGCTCCAGATGCTATCAGGCATGTTGAAGAAAATTTTATTGGATATACTTCCCTACACCAACTCACAGGGTGGAAGGAGTTGACAAGGCAGGTTTGTAATTCCTGCTTGCTAGAATGCAGAAAAAGGTTTTAGCTGCATTAGACCAAGGCACTTTCCTTCAGAGATTGAAAATGAGTTACTTAGAAATAAAAGAATTGTGATCACTTGTCAAAAGAAATATATCAACCTCATTATTTATGAGTAATTACTATAAAGGGATGTATAGAAAGATGTCCATATTCCAAGCATATAAATCCATCCAGGTGTACAGAAAGATATCCGACTCAATAAAAAGTAGCACTTAATGACTGGATGAACTTGGAAGATGTGTAACTTCACTTGTTGGATTATACTAATTGTCATTGTAAAAAGATAAAAAAGTGGCCTATCAAAAGTGGGAGTTAGTTTTTAGGAAGCCAACATACATTCAACTGCCCTATTTGTCCATTTGACCTGTTCACCTCACTTAAATATTAAGTAGTTTTTGTTTGTATATTTCACAAATATTATTAATTATTGCTCTGGTACTCTTGTCTTACGCTAATGTTTTTTCAGGTAATCCCACGCGTTGATGGTTTAATATGTTACATGGATGCCACATGTCACTGTGACAATAGCAGTAACAAGAGCTTGTATAACAAAAAACAAAATGTCTGCTGCACAAATTCTCACACAATTGATGTGCTGGAGCTAGAAGCAATGATGAGGACGATCCCTTCAGAACTATCACCACCCATCCTTGTCCTCCTAGCACACATGGATGACCCTCAGCCCATATCTAACGACTCTGACTTTGACGGTGATGATTTTGCAAATACGTGTAATAAATCCCAGGCCTATCACAGTGGTCATCCAGCACGTCACCGCCCTACCATGTTACATAGTGTTCTTGGGACGCTGGATCTGCCATGGGCTGTGAGTATCACTCTCAGATGTTGTTGTCTGTTTCTCGAATAATATAGTGACCTTTGTTATACTGTATTTTTATGTTGATAAAGATTCACAGAGTAATGATGAGGGAGAAGAAATCTTTCTGTTAACAATAGCTAACATTGACAGGATGAATGATTAATTTAAGGAAAATTCTAAATTGTCCATTCTGTAGAGAGTAGATGATGATAATTGACTCAGGGAAAGCATGGAATGTAATGTATTAGAAGTGCATGGTGTGTGTGGGTAGGTACTTCAAATTGCGATAAAGTTTTACAAAGGAACATTAATTACTGTACAGTACGTAATTATCAGCAGGGGATTGGAAAATGGCTCTGGGTCAAGGTGGGAGTTAGTTAGAGTTGTCATCTGTCTACAAGGGTGTATAATATAACCCTATGTCTGGCACAGGTGACTCAGGTAAAGTCAGACAGATCTACTGGTTGAACACTTAAGGTTCTTGGGATCCCCTGAATGTTGACTGGAGCTATTTCATAAATAACCAAGTTGGCTTTGCCGTCACAACCCTGTCCCTTTAGTGAAAAATGGAACAAATTGAGATCAGCTTACCTGTTACTTCCACTCAGAATGATATGCATCTCCTAGGAGACCACTCTAAGGATTTTATGGTTGTGGCTCAATTTAACCAATTAAAATTTGATTTCCAGTTACCGTATATACCCGTGTATAGCACGAGTTCTTAAGACCAAATTTTTGGGCAAAAAGTTGGGGGTCGACCTCTATACGGGTAATAGTTTCGTTAGGTTGAAAAATATTTACCAGTAACTACCAGTAAACGATGGAAACGACGCACCAACGCACCACCCGCTGTGAGTGTCGGTACAGTTGCCAGGGCAGATCTCTTGCGTCATCATAGCAAGCCCAAAGTAGCCAAATGCATGGTATGGTATTCACAGGAGTATGTAAAACATAAAGTATTAATTTTTAAAAGTTTATTTATAGATACATAAATTTTTGTTAATTAAATTTGAAACATCAATATGATGTGAGTCAGGTCATCTACACACAGTTGCCAGTTTCAAAATTTTCCTTTTAAAATTTTAAGTTACCGAGTATTTCTTTTCCCAAATCGTTTTACAATACTGTAGGTAAAACAGTATACTATTGTGCAAACCCCACAGAAAAAAAATTAACAAATGGAGACACCAAAAATGTAAAAAAAAAAAAATGCTGTCTGACTTGCAACACTGTTGGTAGGGTCAGGTGGTTCTAACGGTACCTGCCAGGACCCGGTAATCAAATTTATAACAATATCTAACCTCAATTACTGTAGTTTATCTGATGTAGGCAATATGAAGTAAAAAATACCAGTTAAAGTGAGAAATTGGAAGAGAATAAACAAGAAAGATGTTGGGCTATTTTTGGTAGGGCTGAGGGAGAGAGTACCAGCTGTTTGGTCTTTTTTGGCGGGAGAGTCACGCAAATATCCGTACTAGTATTTGTTTGGTGTCTTCTGTATTTTTAAAAATGAATACTTGTAAATTAAAAGTACCGTAACATTGTATTATATAAAAACTTGTCATATTTCTGGAAAATAAGAAGCAAGAAAATAAGAATACACCGGTAAACACAATTTCAACGTACGCTAAAATTAAAAGCTGCTTAAGAAGGGCCGATGCAAACACAAAGCCTCCGCGACCAGGGCTCTGCCGTATCAGCTAGACGGTACACGTGTTTTTCGAATCGTTTTCAGTTAAAAAACTTTTACATCACAAGTGAATTAGGATAGAATATTATTGTAATATAACATTTTTTAACTGAAAACCATTCGAAAAGCGATTACGGTAACATCTTTTGAACGAAAGAAAGCGAGTCATTGTTTTTGTCGCGATTTTATCCCACTTTCCACTGTAATACATACGTCATTTCAGCAAAAATATTACATTTCCATATTCTCAGAAATAAATAGTAGTTTTGCTGAAACGTGATGTATTTCAATGTAAATTAGGATAAACTACATGCAGAAAACAAAAGACTTTACCTAACCTTCCGATGTTCAAGAGATGTTACTCGTATTTTTAATAGTTTTCGGTTAAAATACTGTTATATTAGTGATATTCTATTCATACTGTGGTTGATATAATACCTTCACGGAAATGTAATATTTTTTGCTGAAATGACATACGTATTACAGTGGAAAGTGGGATAAAATTGTGATGAAAACAATGACTTTCGCTTTGTTTCGTTCAAAAGATGTTATCGTAATCACTTTTCGAATGGTTTAGTTAAAAAACTGTTGTATTGTATTACAATAATATCCTAATTGACTTGAATAAATATTACGATACCATATTTCTGAATATTTTCATTAAAATCCATCAAAATCATTTTCTTTGTCATCGTCTGCAGCACCAAACAGCTTCTCCCAGTCCTATCCTTGAACAGGGCTAGAGGGTACACGTGTTTTTCGAATCGTTTTCAGTTAAAAAACTATTACATCACACGTATATTTTACCTAAACTGCGCCTGAATGAATATATTCTCGGAAATAAATAGTAGTTTTGCTGAAAGGTGATGTATTTCAATGTAAAATAGGATTAAATACACGATGAAAACAAAAGACTTTACCTAAGCTTCCGATGTTCTTGAGATGTTACTCGTTTTTTTAATAGTTTTCGGTTAAAATTCTGTTATATTACAATGATATTCTATTCATACTGTGCTTGATATAACACATTCACGGAAATGTAATATTTTTGCTGAAATTACGTACGTATTACAGTGGAAAGTGGGATAAAATCGTGACGAAAACAATGACTTTCGCTTTCTTTCGTTCAAAAGATGTTACAGTAATCGCTTTTCGAATGGTTTAGTTAAAAACTGTTGTATTACAATAATATTCCCTCCTAATTGACTTGAATAAATACTTGAATGGAAATATACAATATTTTTGTTGAAACTACCCGCGTTTCAGTGTACAGTGTCGTGATAATAAATGGTAAACAAGTTTATAGGACGTAGTGTTTCTCTGAAGGTTTTGTTGTTCCTTTACCCTCAAAAACTTGGGTCGACCTATAAACGAGGAATATCATAAATTAACGATTTCTTGGTCATAAAATCGGGGTCGACCTATATACGAAGGGGGGTTATAGACGAGTATATACGGTATGTACATAGACAAAGGGAACAAGGTGAGAATGACTTCTTGCCCAAGCAATGGTATTTATTATTATGGGTTCCATGCATATGGCTTTTCTTTTTCTTTAATCAAAAGCCATTCAAAGTGAACCTCAATGTTTAAGTATTCTGATATTTTTCATATATTTTCATTTTATTTTATTTATTTTTCACAGCTGGAGCTCTGGGCTTTTAAGCAAATGCTGAATAATAATATTTTACTGCACAGTAACAAAAATGAGCAGTATACATACTTTATTGAATCACTTTTTATATTGAGGGTCTACTGTAATCCTAGTATCACATCTATTATCAAGAACCATTTAACATTATGCTCTTGGCCATGCAATATCTGGAGTCAGTTAAATATATATAAAAAGTAACTACAGTTAGTACCTCACTTAACGCGCTTCAATTGAACCCAGAGGGTCCCGCGTTAAGTGAAATCCGCGTTAAGTGAACAACAGAACATATGGGATTAATTCCAATAGAAACCGGCCCGACCCCCAAACTCCACTTTTGGAAGGCACATACCTATGTTGTAGTAAAAATAACATCTTAATTTTATGATGGTACATGCACACAATTAATACTTAAGAGAAATAGAGAAATACAGTCGCCAAGTTAATGTCCATTCAAATAATGGACTCGACTCCCTCCCCCTCTCACACTACACAGCCGGCTAACAGATGGTCGGTCGGTCCCTCCTCCCCCACCCCCCACCAACCTTCCCAAGGAGATGTGTGGGATAACCTCAAACTAAAGTTAGGAAAATATAATTGACATTGCTGGATTCCTTGTAAGACCAGGAATATTTTGAATATAAATGTCATATATTTTGCACAAAAGATAACATAGTTACCTAGAGAAAAATTTTTATCTAAAAATTGTAAGTTTAAAGCAAAATATATGATGTTTATATTAAAAATGATCACCAAATTATAAGAATTCCAGCAATGTAAATTATATTCTGACCGGGTAATTTGTATGAATTTTATGAGCTAAAACAAATATCTTCAGTTAATAAAAAAAAAAATAATTCTTCACGGGGTAACAGATGGTCTGTCGGTCCCTCCCTCCCCCCAACCCCCCACCAACTGTCCCAAGGAGATGTGTGGGATAACCACTAAATTTTAATAAATAATACCTCAAACTAAAGTTAGGATAATATAATTGACATTGCTGGATTCCTTGTAAGACCAGGAATATTTTGAATATAAATGTCATATATTTTGGACAAAAGATACCATAGTTACCTAGAGAAAAATTTTTATCTAAAAATTGTAAGTTTAAAGCAAAATATATGATGTTTATATTCAAAATGATCACCAAATTATAAGGATTCCAGCAATGTAAATTATATTCTGGCCTGGTAATTTGTATGAATTTTTATGAGCTAAAACAGGCAGTCAGGCAGGGTGGCGGGTGGGCAAATTAAAATAGCGCTCGACACTCACTGGTGATATGTGAAAAAA
>NW_024744453.1:0-8968 GCF_018991925.1 Homarus americanus
TAAATAAACAATGACGATGATCTTGTTTACAATATGGAGCTTGATGTCTTACTCCATGTTCGTTTATTACATTTTCTGCCATACCCGACTGTTCTTTTCTTTCTTGTGGTGAAGGTTTTGACAATTGATATATATATAAAGTTGAGTTAAGAATAATGACTCTGATATTATAGCCATTAGGTCCTGAATAATAAGTGGTGTCTAAGTGAACAAATGTATGATGTCTTCAATTACCAGCGTAGTGTTGGGTAACAGTGGGGGTAGAAGCGAAGGGTAGGAGTGAAGGGTGGGAGTAAGGCGTGGGAGTAAGGGGTGGGAGTAAGGGGTGGGAGTAAGGGGTGGGAGTAAGGCGTGGGAGTAAGGGTGGGAGTAAGGGGTGGGAGTAAGGGGTAGGAGTAAGGGGTGGGAGTAAGGGGTGGGAGTAAGGGATGGGAGTAATGGGTGGGAGTAAGGGGTGGGAGTAAGGGGTGGGAGTAAGGGGTGGGAGTAAGGCGTGGGAGTAAGGCGTGGGAGTAGGGCGTGGGAGTAAGGGGTGGGAGTAAGGGGTGGGAGTAAGGGGTGGGAGTAAGGGGTGGGAGTAAGGCGTGGGAGTAAGGCGTGGGAGTAAGGGGTGGGAGTAAGGGTGGGAGTAAGGGGTGGGAGTAAGGGGTGGGAGTAAGAATTTAGAGGTAGGGGTAGGAGTAAGGGGTGGGAGTAAGGGGGTGGGAGTAAGTGGTGGGAGTAAGGGGTGGGAGTAAGGCATGGGAGTAAGGCGTGGGAGTAAGGGTGGGAGTTAGGGGTGTGAGTAAGGGGTGGGAGTAAGGGGTAGGAGTAAGGGGTGGGAGTAAGGGTTGGGAGTAAGGGGTGGGAGTAAGGAGTGGGAGTAAGGCGTGGGAGTAAGTGTGGGAGTAAGGGGTGGGAGTAAGGGGTGCGAGTAAGGGGTAGGAGTAAGGGGTGGATGGGGTGGGAGTAAGGGGTGGGAGTAAGGCGTGGAAGTAAGGGTGGGATTAAGGGGTGGGATTAAGGGGTCGGAGTAAGGGGTAGGAGTAAGGGGTGGGAGTAAGGGGTGGCAGTAAGGGGTGGCAGTAAGGGGTAGGAGTAAGGGTTGGGAGCAAGGGGTACGAGTAAGAGGGTGGAAGCAAGGGGTGGAAGCAAGGGGTGGGAGTAAGGGGTATGAGTAAGTGGTAGGAGTAAGTGGTAGGAGTAAGGGGTAGAAGTAAGGGGTAGAAGTAAGGGGTAGGAGTAAGGGGTAGAAGTAAGGGGTAGAAGGAAGGGGTGGGAGCAAGGGGTGGGAATAAGGGGTGGGAATAAGGGGTGGGATTAAGGGGTGGGAGTAAGGGGTAGGAGTAAGGGGTAGGAGTGACGAGTAAGAATGTGGGACAAGAGGGAGGGGTAGCAGTGGGGGGTAGGGTTAGGTTACAAACTTCTATTTACTTCATCATCTGTATCCTGCTGGTGATGTTCTCTCTTTAAACAATTTGTAAAATAAATAAATAAATGGTCAGGTGTAAATGGTAAGAATTTAACAGAGTAATACTGAGGTATTACAAGAAAGAACTAAAACTGTCCACTGTGTGTATCAACATTTTATAAAAGTATTTGTGAAGCTGTAAAATACTTAGATATAAACTTTTAATTCAACTCTGTAATAAAAATAATTGCAATAATGAATCTAAACAAGAAATGAACTGGGTGAAAAAAATCTACAAAATACTAAAAATATAAAAAAGAAGAATTACAGTAAAACCTGAATCATTGTAATAAACATTATTAAACTTTTCGTTGTTATGACCTAAAACAAACAAGGAAGACTCGTCTAGATTTTCGCTCTGTGAATTAACTCCTTGGATCGCTTTTGGGCAAGAGGGGAGTTACTCCGACTTATTCCGTGAAAATATTCCCAACTGTCCATAGAATCCGTTACAGTTTCCTTTATAGTAAGTGACTCACAAATGATTAATATTCCCATTCACCAATACTTTATTATATCAGAGAACAGTGCAGAGATAAGCTCGTGGTGCTGGGTAGGTAGATCAGGACAATAGATGGCGTGGTTCGTAGTGCTGGGTGGAGGGGTTCGTAACATTGCATTTATCACTATTAAAATTCATTTGCCAGTCTACTGACCACTCATGTAAGGTATCTAGATCTCTTTGAAGGTGTTCAAAGTCACTGTCTGAATTTATCACTCTCCCCATTTTGGTATCATCTGCAAATTTACTAATCCTACTAGTTATGCCTAAATCAAGATCATTAATGAATATAACAAACAGCAGAGGGCCTAATACAGATCCCTGGGGAACTCCGCTTTTGACCGCACCCCAGTCTGACTTTAATCCATTTATGCTGACTCTTTGTTTCCTACCAGTTAACCATGACCTAATCCATTTAATACTGATCCACCTATTCCATGTGCTTCTACCTTCCTTATCAATCTCTCATGAGGACTCTATCGAATGCTCTACTGAAATCTAAATAAATTATATCATATGACTTATCATTATCTACCTTCAAATACTTCTGAGAAAAAGCTAAGCAGGGTGTGAGACAAGAACGTCCCTGGGTGAACCCGTGCTGAGAAGAGTGAATTAAGTTGAATGTTTCAAGGTGGCTTCTGATTTTGTAGCAATAATTGACTCTAGCAACTTGCCTATGATTGACGTGAGACTAATGGGACGGTAATTTGATGCTATTGATTTATCACCCTTTTGAAAATCGGAACTACATTTGCAAGTTTCCAAGCTACTGGCACTAGGCCGATTCTAATGACTTATTAAATAAAACTGCTAATGGATTACTCATCACATCTCTACATTCTTTTAATATTCTAGCATATACCTCGTCTGGACCAGGCGATTTATGAGAGCTTCAGTTTGATTGATACTTTAAGCACGCCGTTACTAGTAATATTGATATTCATCAACATATTTTCTATACTGTCGTTATATACCTTATGAACTTCTGGAAACTGTGCTAGGTTTTCATTTGTGAATACGGAGCGAAAATGACTATTTAACGTACTACACATTTCTAACTCATCATCAGTCATTTCTCCTGTCGTAGTTTTAAGGGGACCTATTGTATCTCTAACCTTTGATTTATACAGTTGATAAAAAGCTTTGGGGGTATATTTCGATTCGTTTGCTACCTTGATTTCATAATTTCTCTTTGCTTTCCTAATTTCTGTTTATACCTGTCTTGTTAGGTTCTGATAGTAACCAAGTAAGTGATTTTCGCCTTTCTTAACTTTTCTATATACTCCTTTCTTTTTCCCTAGAAGATCTAAGAGTCTATTATTCATCCATTTTGGTTGGTTCCGTATCGATCTGAATTTTCTTTTAGGGATGTGTTTATTTTGGGCATTATTGATTGTCGCAATAAATTGTTCATAAGTAGCTGCTAAATTAAATTCGGGGTTATCCCGTCCTAAGTTGACAGTTTCCGGAGGTGTGGGGGGGGATTAATCTTTTGACCATAGGGTCATCCCTTAGGTCTCTCCTTATGCTACCGTAATTAGCATTCCTAAAATCCGGGATCAAGGCCGAATTTTCCTTCTTCCTGCCATCCCATATTATGTTAAAATATATGGCTTTATGATCACTGTTTCCTAGTTCGTCTCCAATCCCAACATCTTTTACTAGATTTTCATTATTACTGAGAACTAAATCGAGGATATTATTTCCTCTAGTGGGCAAGTTTATAAATTTATATATAAAACTATCCTGTACTACTTCTATAAAATCTTCAGATTCATTATCGCTAAGTTGATTTTTTCAATCTATGCCTGAAAAGTTGAAATCGCCTAGAATACATACATTGTTTCTATCAGATGCCTTCTTTATTTCCTCCCATAGCAATTTACCATCGTTCCTACTCAAATTAGGTAGTCTATATATAACACCAATGACTACGGATTCACTGCCCTCACCAATCTCTACCCAAATACTTTCATTGTCGCTATTTGTTTTAATGTTTGATTTATTGCAGCCTTTTAATGACACCCTGATATACACTGCTACACCGCCACCTCTCCTTCCTACTCTGTCAAATTTAAATTGGTTATATCCTGGAATATGAAATTCTGCTAAAAAATGCTTGCTGTTTGAATTTATCCATGTTTCCGTTATTGCAATTATATCTATGTTCTCTTTACTAACAATAGCCCTGAGCTGGTCCATTTTGTTACACAGGCTTCTACTATTAGTATAATAAACACTCAATATATTTCTTCCGTTTCTATCTGTTTTACATTTATTACTTTGATGTTTGTTATTATGACTAACTATATTTTCAGCATTATCTACTTCTGTTTCACTACTTCCCAGGACCTGCTTGTTTTTTGACTCCCATTTTCCCCGACCCCTCTCTACTGGCGAAACCCCCCCTTCGGAGTGACAATTTCACGCTCCAGGGATGCAGACAACGTCTTTACCCCCTCACGAGACAAGTGTACTCCGTCGCGACAGTACAGGTAGTCGTTGCCATAAAATCGTTGCCCGTCATCAATGAATGCCCAACCATTGTTTGCACAATGTTTTTCCAGTCGGCAATTAATAGCAATTGCCCTGGACAGCCATTCACGACCAACCCCTCTTCTAGGCAAGACACCACATACTATCGGGACCCCTCCCCTATCTCTAATCTTCCCCAGCGCCTCCCTATACCTCTTGAAAAGTTCCTCACTCCTAACCTTACCTATGTCGTTTCCCCCCACACTAAGACACACTACTGGATTGGTACCCTCCCCTGACAAAACTCTGTCTAACCTCTCGGCTACATGCCCTATCCCAGCCCCAGGAAAACATACCCTAGTCCTACGTTTCCTATCTCTCGCACAAAAAGCCCGATCCATAAACCTCACCTGGCTGAAGATTGTGAAGTGAGATGCAGTGAAGATTGTGAAGCGAGATGTAGTGAAGATTGTGAAATAAGATTATAAAGTAAACTGTAGTAATTGAGGTTAAACGAACGCGGGTTATTCTGTAGTGTATCCGTGTCTTGTTAACGTGGAACCAACATGGCGGTGGTTCTCAATATAGATACGTTATTTTGCCGGGAATTTCTGTCAAAACAAAATATGAATCAACCATATTTAGCCTAAATTAACCTAACGGCTTTATTATATATTCTAAGTTTTTTAAGTTGGATAGATCAGATCAGGTTAGGTTAAGTCAGGTTGGGTTAGGTTAGGTTAGTTTTGTTAATTTTGCCACTTAGAGGCTAGTTTATTGTGCCCCCCATACTCATCCTGTCAGCTGTAGCACAGAGAGATTACAAAGTGGTGTTAGATGAGGTAGGTGGTTAAGTTAAGTTTCAATAGGTTAGGTTAGATTATGTCAGGTTGGGTTAAGTTAGGTTAGGTAGGTAATAAGTAGATAGGTTATGTTAGGTAGGTGGGAAAGTTAGGTTTGATTAGGTTAGCTTATGTCAGACGGGGAGGTTAGGTTAGATTATGTCAGGTTAGGTTAGATTATGTCAGGTTAGGTCAGATTACGTCAGGTTAGGTTAGATTATGTCAGGTTAGGTTAGATTATGTCAGGTTAGGTTAGATTATGTCAGGTTAGGTTAGATTACGTCAGGTTAGGTTAGATTATGTCAGGTTAGGTCAGATTACGTCAGGTTAGGTTAGATTATGTCAGGTTAGGTCAGATTACGTCAGGTTAGGTTAGATTATGTCAGGTTAGGTCAGATTACGTCAGGTTAGGTTAGATTATGTCAGGTTAGGTTAGATTATGTCAGGTTAGGTTAGATTATGTCAGGTTAGGTTAGATTATGTCAGGTTAGGTTAGATTATGTCAGGTTAGGTCAGATTACGTCAGGTTAGGTTAGATTATGTCAGGTTAGGTAAGTAGGTAGAGGTGGGTAAAAAAGGTTAGGTTAGGTCGGCAGGTTTTAGTGTAGGAGCTTAAGTAATCCCGTAAAAATTTCATGTTAATTTTTGACACCATACATTATAATAATCCTTATAAACTATGTTAAGGAACTGTGGTGTCATTTTTTCTGAACGGTTTATTATAAGTTTTATGCCTTTAAAGAAGTTTTATTAAAGAGCGGCGTAATGAACCACAGATGTATTACCATTAAGTCCTAATTAACTTAAAACATGACTAATAACCTATGAACATGTAGTATTATATGATTACAATTTAACATAATATATCATGAATGCTGTTATAATATCATAAGTGTGTTACAAACATGGCTGCTCATATATGCCATCCTGTCTCTGGCAAAGAAGAGATTGCAGTAAGTAAAATTATTTGCTAAAGACAAATACTGGAAATTAAACATATACATATTACCATTATCTGAAAAGCTTAGAACCACCGTTTTATATTTATTAAAAGTTTGTAGTGTTATACATCATGTGTAAACAAGTCACAAGTTATTATTTACGACATTGCTTCAGTCCTCGTCATCAGAGTCTTCTGTGTACAACAGATTCCTTCACCTTGTTTAGGCATTTCTCATCATCTGCTTGACAGTTACACATCTCGGTGCATGTCATGCTATTCTTTCTGATTCTTTCTGTATGAACATGACAATGATCCACATTTCCTGACGCCACATCCACATTTAACAAGTTCTGTGATTGCTTCTGGAGCTGGTGGTTGGTCTGATATTACTAGTATGAAACAGTCATTGTCAATCTTCCAGCCATGCTCTAATTGTGAAAGCATTTCACTGTCTGCATCACAAGACCACAGAAGAGCTTGATACCTTCCTCTCAATATATGATACTTTAGAGTTGCTGCAGTCGCTGGTAGTTCTCCAGCTTCTGCCTGCGTTTTCTTGAAGAGATGCCATCTAAGTTATGACAGTTTAGTGAAAGTCATTCGTGGACAGTAGAGCTTAAATACAAATTCCTTTAGACCAATAAACATGTCTGCTGGAGGGCATTTGGTCTACTCAGCATCTTGAATGCATCTAGGACTTTTGTGTTAGATTTCATCAAAGTGCTCCAACATGCTTTCTTTCCTTTGCCAACAAATTTTCCAATGCAGTCAGATCCTGTGAAGGCATGGAAACCTGTAAGGCTCTCTGCCCAATGTGTCGTCGCTCACCAGTTCCTGTTTTCATACTTGTATTTTCTCCAAGTTGAGGCTGCTTTAATATGCCAAACACATCAGTGTCTGGTGACTTGATATGTACAGTGCTGCCCTTCTGTGATGCATATACTGTATGTCCTGCTTAAGTTCTATAACTTGTGATAGCAATTTGATGGTTGAAGTCTTATTTGCTGCTTTCCACGACAGAAGATTAACCTTGGACATCTTTTCCCAGATGCTCAATGGACCAACAATACGTTTCTTGACAAAATTTTCATAATTTTGTCTTCCAACTTCATATGCGCATAGATTGTCATATTTGGCATTTTCTGGCATTACAGCTCCAGTTACCAAGTTTAAAAGAGCATCATTTTCCTGGGATTACAGTCACCAATAACATTGTGTAGCTTCTGTACATCAGCATATTGACGGCTGACAATAGCTGTAGAGAGCTCATGATGTTCTGTTCTTTTGTAATCTTTATGAGTTTGATATTTTATGTAATGAACTTAATTTGAAAACCCAAATGGTAGTATATGATCTTTTATCACCTTAGACACTCTGTGCGTCATGCCTCTCAAGTGATTTTTTCCTCTCTTACTTCTCTGGACAAATACGACCTTTATCCCATCAGAAAAAATATCACCATATATTTTCTTAATCTACAGGTGCCAAGGTTTAAAATGACGGATGGTGTTAAAAATTAACCTGAAATTTTTACGTGACCACATATTGTCTTGTTGAGTTTCTGAGAGAACTTCACGGCTAAATAGCGCCTCTGTATTGATAGCCGGTACATGTCGTAATATCCACCGCTCATAGTTAAATCTTTATGTCCGTTTATTTTGTCCTAATTTAAGTATCAAAGAGTGTTTTTATTTTTAAGTATCTTAAGTATCTAAGTATGATGTTTTTTTCATTTTTAAGTAACTAACCATATTTTTGTTTTCATTATAAAATGTGATTGATATAGACAACAGAAGTAAATATCAGCTGGAGGTCGTAAACGAAGCTGATGTGAAGTATTTTGACTCACTGTTCCCACGAACTAATTGCTTCTCTGGTTTATACCGAAGAAATAAAACCGTCAACGAACCATCCGATTCAAATGTGTCTTAGGCGATACAGGGTGTTTAGGCGTCATTCTGATACCAAGAATGACTTTGTGTACTGTGGTGAAGCTGGGGGTAGGATAGGGTTGGGTTGGGTTGGGATGGGTTAGGATTACGCATGTGTGGGTATATTCTGTCGCATTTTATAGGTATCTTGCGTCTTTCTCTTTATTCCTTCTTTATCATGAGTATCTGTGCATATTAATACACCACTTCGCAGGATAGTGGAAGAGGAATGGATAGTAACGAGATAATATTCTTCTTACATATACCTTAGCTTGATTACAGGTAACACCAGGTAGAAGTTACGTGACTCTTAAGAGTTTTCCTCGACTTGGCTGATTCAACTGTAAGACTTGCTGTATTTATCCTTATTAAAATCCTCCACCTGTAAGACCCTCCACTTGTAAGACTCTCCACCTGTAAGACCCTCCACTTGTAAGACTCTCCACTTCTCCACTTGTAAAACCCTTTATGGATTTGAAATACCTTCTCGTCTTGACTCCACTAGTACTGTACACACCCTCTCTAGCCTTGGTTTACAGTAATGTTGAAGTATATAATGAAGACTCACAGCTCATGGGTTAGAAAAACAAAAGATGCTTGTTTTATTAATTTATTTATTTATTTATTTATAGCTTATTTTAGAATCCCCGAAAGTTAGAACAAAATGGCTGACGGGACTCACAAGCGGGCGATGTTTACAGTATGGACCAAGAATAAAAATAAATGAAAAATAAAATAAATAAATCGTAAATTGGTGCATTGTTTCTCCAGGGGTAATTATAGAAGTACAAATGTTCTCCAGCAGTGGGTAACGATCATAGC
>NW_024744454.1:0-21358 GCF_018991925.1 Homarus americanus
AAAATGGTGAAGTCCCAACCTAAATTAGTTAAAAGATCATTTTCCCCAGGTGACAAAGTGTTACTCTTTCTACCCATTCCAGGCTCTCCCCTTAAAAGCAAGTTTATTGGTCCCTATATAGTTGCTGATAAACTATCTCCCCTCAACTATATAGTTCATACTCCTGATCGCCGAAAAGATTTACAACTTGTTCACATTAATCTCATGAAACTTTACCATTCCAGGCAGTCAGAGGAAGACATCCCAGAGGCTATAAGCCAACCTGTATTGCATACGGTTTTGTCAGGGCCGGAGCCGGAGACAGATGACATGGACCTATTGGAGAATTTAGACTTCCCTCTACCTAAAGAAAACCCTGCTAACAGTCACATACTCAACAACTTGGATGAGTATTTTTCTGTTCTGAATCCATCTCAAGCAAAAGATCTCACCAAGTTATTATCGACATTTCCTAAAGTCACGTCAGACCTCCCAGGGTTTTGCAATATACTTAAACATGATATTAAGCTAATCTCAGATGATGTACAACCCATTAGGCAATCAGCCTATCGACTAAATCCACAAAAAAAAGAGATTATGAAAAAGGAGGTAGATTTTTGTT
This sequence comes from Homarus americanus, assembly GCF_018991925.1. Classification (NCBI taxonomy): domain Eukaryota; kingdom Metazoa; phylum Arthropoda; class Malacostraca; order Decapoda; family Nephropidae; genus Homarus; species Homarus americanus. The sequence continues at coordinate 602 of NW_024744454.1, forward strand.
AAAACATAACTTAGCTGAGCCTAGTACCTCCCCCTGGGCTTCACCTTGCCTTCTCATTCCAAAACCCGATGGCACTTTTCGTTTCTGTACCGATTATCGTAAAGTGAACCAAGTCACTGTCTCAGACTCCTACCCTTTACCTTTGATTGAAGATATAATAGACAGCATAGGCTGTGCCAAATTTATATCTACCGTGGACCTGTTGAAAGGATATTATCAAGTGGGACTCACGGATAGGGCAAAAATAATCTCGGCATTTATAACTCCATTTGGTCTTTTTCAATATTTGGTTATGGCGTTTGGCTTTTCTAATGCTCCGGCCACATTCCAGAGGGCCATCAACTACCTTATTCAGGACCTAGGTGGGACGTTCGCCTACCTGGATGACCTGGTGGTGGTGTCGGACAGCTGGGCCGAACATCTGGTGCGCGTTTGGAGATACTGTTTGGTACTAGACTGCAAGAGAATGGATCACCATAAACCCTGTATAACCTGCTTTTTGGTCAGCCCCAGTGACTTACCTGGGACATATCGTTGCATGGCGGTGAGAGTTGGCGATTCCAAACGTTAGAGTTTTCATCTGTCCTTCCCCACTCCAATGACGACGAGGAAGGAACCTATGCGCTTCCTGGGATGTGCGGCTACTACCGTCGGTTCTTTGCAGCATCCTCCAGCGTGGCCGGACCCTCACAGACCTTTACCAGTTCTTGCGGTCCCTTACATCGGAACCAGAGGTGCGACCCGTCTTTCCCACCGCTTCAAAGCCTGCGACCAGTCTTTCCACCGCCTCAAAGCCTTCCTTGCCTCCAAGCCTGTAGTCCACCCCCCTGACTACACCTTGCCCTTCCATCTGCAAATCGACGCTAGTGTGTCGGAGTGGGGGCTGTGCTCCTACAACCCGACCCAACCACTGATGTCCTTCACCCTGTGGCATATTACTCCGCCAAGTTGAAAAAACATCAGACCAACTACTCGACCATAGAGAAGGAGGCCCTGGCTCTGGTGTTGGCAATAAAGAAGTTTGAATGTTACCTCCAGTCTTGCCCACAAACAACCCTAGTCTTCACCGACCATAACCCACTCACGTTCATCCAAACCAACAAGACCTCCAACCAGCGAATCCTCCGCTGGGCTCTCCTCACCCAGCCCTATAATCTACAAGTCCGGCACATAAAGGGGGTGGACAACCTGATTGCAGACTCCTTATCCCGAGCTCCAGTGGAAATGCAGCAGCTACTCTCCAGACGCACCAGGTGATCACCTCCTTCGCGCCCGCGCTACGGAGGTCTTTGGAGGGGGGTGTGTTACGAACCCCTCCACCCAGCACTACGAACCACGCCATCTATTGTCCTGATCTACCTACCCAGCACCACGAGCAACGCCATCTAGGGACGAGACACGAGTAGACTCGTCTTAGTTAACACTCCGTGGTTTCCCTTCTCCATATCCTGGTTGTTGCGTCACTTCCTCCAAGTCTTCTTTGTGAGCTCCAATTCGAGGAGAGAGAACTTGGCTCTGGGAAGTGACCACAGGATCATCTATCCTCTAAACCTACGGTGCAGTGACTACCTACCGTCTTCTACAATACTCAGCCTTACTCGTCAGCCATCTCAGCTCCTCACTTAAGTATTTGTAATTTTGTATTGCCTCCACCACGTCCACTTGCTTCACGATTGTTTTATGTTTTATTAATATGTATATACTATTAATGTTTAGGTTAAGTTTGGTTAAGGGTAATTTATAAGCTGAATATTTTGTTAAGGGATTTATGGTACTTTATTATACACAACGAAAACTCGCATCCTTTGTCTACCCTTTTATAGTCCGATTGTCTTTGTTTTTTATAGTTGTTACCTATTATCACACAAGGTCAATTATGACCTTGTGTGATAATAGGACATAGTACCATAATAAACATTTTCTCGAACTGTTAAATAACTCAACAAAAATAATAATAATCCATTCTAAACAACGGATTATCAGACGTAGATGTCATAATTCAGCTCATCATAATTATCCATACACTCTCGTGTATAAATTTGTATTGTCGGAAGAAGTTTTACTGTCTGAATGTCTGTCTAATTCTACAAAAACTCTCCGTTAGTATCCGTCTATTTCCTCTGTTACCTCATCACTTAAGAGTATTACAAAATATTACCACTGACTGTAACACCTGATGTGCAATGTGCATACTCATATTTATAATCCTGTGTATTTTGTAACTGAAAGAAAATACAGGTACAGGAATATTTAGTTACTCTTGCGGTATACAAAATCATACATCTATCTATCTATCTATCTACTGTATCTATCTATCTATCTATCTATCTACTGTATTTATCTATTTATATCAATTTTATTAACTCACCTGTACCATTAATCATCAGTATATTTATCTTAACCTTCTTCCTATTTTGATTTATCCCTCTTAACAATGTATGTATCTACACCCACAAACATACCTACTATCGACTCCCAAACACCCACAAACAAACCTACTATCCACTCCCTACACCCACAAACATACCTACTATCCACGCCCTACACCCACTGTTACGAGTTGGGGATTTAGAATATAGTTAAAAGTCTACCCAGATCCCAACAGGTAACAACTATAAAAAAACAAAGACAATCGGACTATAAAAGGGTAGACAAAGGATGCAAAACCCTGGGAGGTCTGACGTGACTTTAGGAAATGTCGATAATAACTTAGTGAGATCTTTTGCTTGAGATGGATTCAGAACAGAAAAATACTCATCCAAGTTGTTGAGTATGTGACTGTTAGCAAGGTTCTCTTTAGGTAGAGGGAAGTCTAAATTCTCCAATAGGTCCATGTCATCTGTCTCCGGCTCCGGCCCTGACAAAACCGTATGCAATACAGGTTGGCTTATAGCCTCTGGGATGTCTTCCTCTGACTGCCTGGAATGGTAAAGTTTCATGAGATTAATGTGAACAAGTTGTGAATCTTTTCTGCGATCAGGAGTATGGACTATATAGTTGAGGGGAGATAGTTTATTAGCAACTATATAGGGACCAGTAAACTTGCTTTTAAGGGGAGAGCCTGGAATGGGTAGAAAGAGTAACACTTTGTCACCTGGAGAAAATGATCTTTCAACTAATTTAGGTTGGGACTTCACCATTTTTTCTTGGACTTTTTTTAAGTTTGACTGAGCAATGGTTCGGACTTCAGTTAATTTGTCCCGTAAAGTGTCAATGTATTGGGAAACTGTTGCGGGCTTAATAGATGGAGTGTCAAACCACTGCTCCTTTACTATTTTAAGGGGTCCCCTAATTTGTCTCCCATATAGTAACTCGAACGGGGAGAAACCCAATGACTCCTGGGGACATTCCCTGATGGCAAAGAGTAACAAGTCTATGCTTTCATCCCATTCCTTTTGGTGTTCTATACAGTATTTTTTGATCATTGATTTGAAAGTTTGATGGAACCGTTCCAAACAACCTTGGGATTGTGGGTGGTAAGCCGAAGATGTACAATGGTCCACACTGAGGTCTTTCATCACCTGTTTGAAAAGATTGCTCGTAAAATTGGTGCCCTGATCGGATTGGATCTCTTTAGGAATGCCCACTGAAGTGAAAAGGTGCAAAAGATGTTTGATTACGTTTTTTGAAGTGATGCTTTTAAGGGGAAAAGCCTCAGGATAACGTGTACTGGTATCCATAACTGTGAGCAGGAATTGATTTCCCTTCTTAGTCTTTGGTAATGGGCCCACACAATCCACAACAATCTTTTCAAATGGTGTAGAAAATACTGGGATGGGCTTAATGGGAGCTGCTGGTATACTTTCATTTGGTTTTCCTACCATTTGACAAATATGACAAGATTTTAGGTACTTTGACACATCCTTCCTAAGTCCAGGCCAATAATAGTGTTGGAGGAGCTTTTTATATGTTTTCAGGATTCCCAAATGTCCTGAAATACCATCATGGGCAAGGGCAATTAATGCTGGTCTGACTGAGGTGGGAATTACCACTTGATGTATTTCAGACCACGTGTCTAGCTGGGCAAGCTCAGGGGGCCTATAGGCCCTCATCAAAATCCCTTCATGATAATAAAAACACGGAAGGGTGTTAAAATCTTTACCCTCAACTGCTGCATGATGAAGTTTATTCAAAGATGGATCAGATTGTTGGGCTTTAACGAGCTCATCCTTACTAATGGTCGTATTGTACAGATCTTCTGTGGGTAGTAAGATATTGGAGGTGGTTTCAGATGAAGAGGGCCCATTTCGCACACTCTGTGACCGGGTGACAGCACAAGATGGGAAAAGATGAGGAATAGTTTCTTCAAGGTCAGTGGTGGAGTTGACAGGTAAGGGAGAGTCGACTGTCTTTATGTTGGGAACCACTAGATCTCCTACCAAGTCATTACCCAATAATAAATGAATGCCGCTCACAGGCATTGGATCTTTCCTAATGGCTATTTGCACTTCCCCAGTAATCAAGGGACATTGGAGGTGCACTTTAGCTAAGGGATAGGAAGAATGGGATGAGAGATCTGAAATTAGAACACTCTCATTAGTAAATGCGGTAGATATATCAGGAATGACGTTAAACAGGAGGATAGATTGTGCTGCGCCCGTATCACGTAGTATACGAATAGGGAAAGAACGAGACCCCTCTATGATTGAAATTTTTCCCTCATAGGTGAATGAAGAGAAGAGATCCTGATGGGGCCTTTCCACATTGGTATTTGCTATTGGTTTGGATTTGGGATCCAGGTAACTACTTTTAGCAATTCGACACTTTGGGTGTTTACAACTCTGGATTGTATGGCCTGGGTTTTTACAGTAATAACAAGTAAGCTTGGTTGCATCGGGGGGAGTAGGTGTGGGACCTTTCGACCTACCACTCACGCCCCAAAGGTTATCATCAGAGGAGGACCTAACATGTCGGGAAGTACCACGTTCTCTACTGCCCAGTGACTCCACCAACAAAGCGTACGCATCAGCCAGCTCAGCAGCACGCCATAAATTAACCTCTCCACGCTCCTCCACATGCTTCAAGATGTGAAATGGTATCTTGCTCTTCCACTCCTCCAGGACTACCAAATTTAACAAATCCTGAAATGTGGAGGTCTCTGTAGCCTCTAACCACTTCTTAAAAACCTAAAAGCTTTCTTGAGCAAACTCAACAAAGGTGTGGGAAAATGGTTTGGTTAGTTTACGAAACTTCTGCCGGTATCCATCTGGCGTGATAGCATAAGAGGTGAGGATATTCTTTTTTACGTTATCATAGTCATCAGTCTGGTCTAAACAGTTATAAACTCTACGAGCCTTACCATATAATTTAGGAACTAACACGGACACCCACTGGTCCTTTGGCCACTCATTCTTCCCGGCTATTTTCTCAAAAGTCCTAAATGACCCGTCCATATCGGATTCATCAAACCCGGGAACAAGGGAAGAAGCAGTAGCAGGGTTAAAAGCAGCTAGTTTCTCTCTTAATGCCACTTCTTTTGATTTAAACTCCGATGTTAAGGTGACTTCTATCTCTCTTACCTGTAGTTCTTTCAGTCTAACCTCATGCTCCAACTTTTGCTCCAACTTGGCCTGTTCCAACTTGGCCTGTTCCAACTTTTCTTCATGCTGCAACTTGGCCTGCTCCAACTTGGCCTGTTCCAACTCATGCTCCAACTCGAGTTCTTTCATTTTGATTTGGAACTCGAACCTAGCTCGTTCTAGTTCTAAGGCGTCTATTCGTTGTGTTTCTTCTTGAGGGCTAGCCAGACCTGAGGCAACTTCTGAGTGAGGAGGGGTGGTGGATAGTGGTTGAAGTTTCTTGGACATGGGCGTTAATCTGTCAACAGCGGATTCTTTTAAAACTTCTTGTTGAACCAACACTTCAATCACATGATTTTTTAACATTTCCTTAGTCAGTTGCTGTGAAAATGGGATATTGTAATAGTTGGCTATTTCTTTCCATTCTTTCTTCAGGATATTAACACGTAATTTAGCTACGGAAGGATTTTCAATAAAATCCTGGAGATCAAAACCTGAGGTGGCCATTGTTAAGAAAAATAGGATAAATTAACTAATGGTCAAAAGATAAGATAAGTGGATTACCCTAGAAAATATCACGGCAGTGGATAACCAGAAAGTCCCGGAAACTAACCAAGTTATACCTAGGGAAATTACACTTATGATTATTGTTCTTCTGAGAAGATCCTTAGATAAGGATAAGAGACTTGAAAGAGGTAGGGCGTATTACGGCATTAATATAAAGATCCGGATTAACAACCCTGCTAAATGGTATGATTGACCCCGAATGAGATAATGAGAAGAACAATAATGGAGGCTTTATAATTATGGGGTCCTGGTAGAGCGGGGCGTCCCAAGATATCACTTCACCCTAAACTAGTGACTATGGAACAGCCTACTCTGGAGTGAGGGTACGGCATTAAACAGATCCGGATTCTTCCCTACACTCGATAAGACTTACTACACGACTGCCACGTGTAAAAACAGGTAAGCCTTATGACACTTGGAACCTAATATCCTACGTCTGTCACTCTTACTGTACGGTAATACCAATATATGCACACACATATGAAGGAAACTTTAAACCACAGTAAAGCAATTGTGAACAGAAGTGACTGGGAGGAATAATTAACAACGAGTAACAAGGGAGGAAGGAATATGGTACTTAAGGTCGGGTCCTGTCACGGTCGCAATTTGTTAGGAGTGTTGGATTTAGAATATAGTTAAAAGTCTACCCAGATCCCAACAGGTAACAACTATAAAAAAACAAAGACAATCGGACTATAAAAGGGTAGACAAAGGATTCGAGTTTTCGTTGTGTATAATAAAGTACCATAAATCCCTTAACAAAATATTCAGCTAATAAATTACCCTTAACCAAACTTAACCTAAACATTAACAGTATATACATATTAATAAAACATAAAACAATCGTGAAGCAAGTGGACGTGGGGGAGGCAATACAAAATTACAAATACTTAAGTGAGGAGCTGAGATGGCTGACGAGTAAGGCTGAGTATTGTAGAAGACGGTAGGTAGTCACTGCACCGTAGGTTTAGAGGATAGATGATCCTGTGGTCACTTCCCAGAGCCAAGTTCTCTCTCCTCGAATTGGAGCTCACAAAGAAGACTTGGAGGAAGTGACGCAACAACCAGGATATGGAGAAGGGAAACCCCGGAGTGTAACTAAGACGAGTCATACTCGTGTCTCGTCCCTAGATGGCGTTGCTCGTGGTGCTGGGTAGGTAGATCAGGACAATAGATGGCGTGGTTCGTAGTGCTGGGTGGAGGGGTTCGTAACACCCACAAACATGCCTACTATCCACGCTCTACACCCACAAACATACCTACTATCCACGCTCTACACCCACAAACACACCTACTATCCACGCCCCACACCCACACACAAACCTACTATCCACGCCCCACACCCACAAACAAACCTGCTATCCGCCCCCACCCACAAACAAACCTACTATCCGCCCTACACCCACAAACAAACCTACTATCCCTTCCTTACAAACAAACCTACTATCCTTGCCCCACACCCACAAACAAAGCCTACTACCCCGCCCTACACCCCTGAACAAACCTACTATCCCGCCCTACACCTGAAACAAACCTACTATCACGCCTACACCCTGAAACCAACCAACATCTTAACCCTACACCCTAGAAACAAACCTACTGTCACCCTACACCCACAAACAAACCTACTATCCACGCCCTACACCCACAAACAAACATACTATCCACGCCCTACACCCACAAACAAACCTACTATCCACGCCCTACACCCACAAACAAACCTACTATCCACGCCCTACGCCCACAAACAAACTTACTATCCACGCCCTACACCCACAAACAAACCTACTATCCATGCCCTACAACCACAAACAAACCTACTATCCACGCCCTACACCCACAAACAAACCTACTATCCACGCCCTACACCCACAAACAAACCTACTATCCAGGACCTACCCCACAAACACACCTACTATCCACGCCCTACACCCACAAACAAACCCACTATCCACGCCCTATACCCACAAACAAACCTACTATATATCACATACCACCCCTTAACTGCTCCACACCCTGAAAGCTTAAACCCATAGTATCACGCCCTACACCTGAAACAAACCTACTATCCACACTCCCTACACCCATAAACAAACCTACTATCCACGCCCTACACCCACAAACAAACCTACTATCCACGCCCTACACCCACAAACAAACCTACTAGCCACGCCCCACACCCACAAACAAACCTACTATCCACGCCCCACACCCACAAACAAACCTACTATCCACGCCCTACACCCACAAACAAACCTACTATCCACGCTCTACACCCACAAACAAACCTACTATCCACGCTCTACACCCACAAACAAATCTACTATCCACGCCCTACACCCACAAACAAACCTACAATTCACGCCCTACACCCACAAACAAACCTACTATCCACGCCCCACACCCATAAACAAACCTACTATCCACTCCCTACACCCACAAAGAAACCTACTATCCACTCCCTACACCCACAAACAAACCTACCATCCATGCCCCACACCCACAAACAAACCTACTATCCACGCCCCACACCCACAAACAAACCTACTATCCACGCCCTACACCCACAAACAAACCTACTATCCACTCCCTACACCCACAAACAAACCTACTATCCACGCCCCACACCCACAAACAAACCTACTATCCACGCCCCACACCCACAAACAAACCTACTATCCACGCCCTACACCCACAAACAAACCTACTATCCACGCCCTACACCCACAAACAAACCTACTATCCACGCCCTACACCCACAAACAAACCTACTATCCACGCCCCACACCCACAAACAAACCTACTATCCACGCCCCACACCCACAAACAAACCTACTATCCACGCCCCACACCCACAAATAAACCTACTATCCACGCCCTACACCCACAAACAAACCTACTATCCATGCCCTACACCCACAAACAAACCTACTATCCACGCCCTACATCCACAAACAAACCTACTATCCACGCCCTACACCCACAAACAAACCTACTCTCCACGTTCTACACCCACAAACACACACTACCCACCACCTACACCCACAATAGAGTAAAGGAGGAATACAGAGTGTACTTACTCAGGGTAGCCATACCACTCTGGGTGGTTGATCCTTAGTGCAGCAGGAAAAAGAAAAATTATAAGTGGGTCATTCTATTCCTCGTGTGATGGATGGAAGGATGGATGGATGGATGGATGGATGGATGGATGGATGGGAGACTGAATGGGAGGATAGATGGGTAGATGGGTGACTGAATGGGATGAGAGATGGGTAGGTGGGTGAATCGGTGGATGGATAAATAACTAACTGGATGAATGGACATATGGACTTGGATGGCATATTTGGATGTAAAACCCTACGATATGAAGAACATTTTGGACGTATAAACCCATGACAATTAACACCATTTTGGACTTACATCACAGGAAACAGGTAAAACATTTCTGTGATCGTCCTTCAATAATTCCATACGCCAACCTTACCTGCATTTATCTCAATTACAGTATAAAATTTTAGTGTTAATTTCAGCATCGGAATCAATCAATCAATCTCTCTCTCTCTCTCTCTCTCTCTCTCTCTCTCTCTCTCTCTCTCTCTCTCTCTCTCAAGATGGAAAATTTCATGACGTAAAATCCGATGAAAACTCGACCCTGTTTATACGTGTTGCTTCGAGGTTTTGTTTCACGTTAACCTCATGTTTCGTTTCGATAAATGACACATATCACAGGAGGTGAACTACAAACTGAACTTTGACCTGACACCAACGACCGACCGACGGAAGATGGGGCTTCGGGTTTAGTCGTATCCCATTTGAGAGTTTTATGAATGTGAAGCCCCGAATTAGTCAACAAACCCTACAGCTCAATTTGGATTCGAACTTGTGCATCTTGTTCTTGAATCAGAACCTTATCTCACACCTATATAGGGGTTAGGTTAGGTTGGGTTGGGTTAGGTTGGGTTAGGTTGGGTTGGGTTAGGTTAGATTGGGTTAGGTTAGGTGAGCCGTGTCCATCACAACCAGACAATTATCCCCGTCCACCAGATCTTCCCTTTAACAAATCAGGCCGCACCTCGATTATGCGGTTCAGTTCTGGTGCCCCTATTATAGAATGGATATAAATTCTCTAGAGTCGGTGCAGCGAAGAATGACAAAAATGATTCCGGGACTTAGAAACCTTCCATATCAGGATAGGTTACAGAAACTTAACTTGCATTCCCTAGAAAGACGAAGAGTTTAAGTGGGTGAAAGGAATCAATAAAGGGGATATAGATAAAGTTCTTATAATATCCGAGCAGGATAGGACTCAGAGCAACGGATTCAAGTTGGATAAGTTTAGGTTTAGGAGGGAGATAGGAAGAAACTGGTTCACAAATAGGGTGGTGGACGAGTGGAACAAGCTTAGCAACTTTGTAGTAAGTGCGGGAACTCTGGAAAGTTTCAAAAGGAGGCTAGATAGATTCATGGATGATAGAGAGTGGTAGTAACTCTCGACAGGAGCTGTCATGCACAGGCCAACCGGCCTATTGCAGACTCCTTATTTTCTTATGTTCTTATGTTCTTAAATCCTCAGCTGTTCTTATGTTCTTAAATCCTCAACATAAAAGACAAATTCACCTCCATGTGTTAAAATCTTACTACACTACATTACCGTCACCACTATACCAAACCTGTGTAATATTAACACACTAATACACTATTAAGACATCACCAAATCCATCAATAAACAGTACATCTTCCTTTACACTTGATTAGAAAGAAAAACAGGAAAATATGCCCAGAATCTCAATTTCATTCACTAACATTACGAAAAATTACAAGAGTTAAGAGTCAAAGCAAGATATGTGCTGTACGCAATGTTGATGTTATTTTGTTCGCCATCATTGTGTCCTAAAGTTAATCTGTTTTGTGAAGTATATCCTCGGACTTGGGAACAAATCATCATGTGTACCTTTGAGTATTAAGGTCTTGATCCATTTCCTTGATGTCTACCGTTTGGAACAGGTAACACCACCACAATTGTTTTAACCAAGACGAAAACGGACGAAAATAAAAGCTTCTACAAATATCAAGTATTAATTTTCTCTCTTTACAGGATCTAATACTCTTGGAAATGTGTTTAAATTAATCTGATTTGTTTTCATTTATTGTCGATCCTTCATAAGAGGACTCGTGGATCCCCCGAGCCTAGCCGGCCATTTTGTTTACATTTTTCGGTCGCTCTAAAATACCATTAAAAGAATATTGAGTATAAACGTTTGGCTCAACTGATGATCTCAAACATGTCCCAACATTTTATTGCCTCAACTCCACATTCTGTAACTCATTTAGGTAGATGTCCCTCACTACACATACACTGGACTATGTGTAATGTTGCAGCTAATGTGTTATCAAGATATTGCACATTATAAGTTCATGTGTAGTCATTATTATATCAAACGGAGGAATTTTAAAGAGCTATTACACCACCTGTATCATTAGTTGTCGCCAGGTGAAGGAATGTTTAGGTAGATTATATTTTATTTACTGTAATTAAAGTTTCAATACCTAAGGCGTTCCACTATAAGAGTCTTTCAACCTCAGGTAAGGTCTTAAGACTTTCTACTCTAGGTCTTACACCCTGGAGTAGCTGTATCGTCCACTTAGGTAATTTACTCCACAAGGAACTACAAGTTACACCTTGATGTAATACTTCATTTACTGCCCAACCCAACCCAACCCTATCCTACCCTCAGCTTCACCACAGTACACAAAGTCATTCTTGGAATCAGAGTGACGCATAAACACCCTGTATCGCCTAAGACACATTTGAATCGGATGGTTCGTTGGCGGTTTTATTTCTTCGGTATAAACCAGTGAAGCAATTAGTTCGTGGGAACAGCGAGTCAAAATACTTCACATCAGCTTCGTTTACGACCTCCAGCTGATATTTACTTCTGTTGTCTATATCAATCACATCTTATAATGAAAACAAAAATATGGTTAGTTACTTATAAATGAAAATAAATCATACTTAGATACTTAGGAGTGGGGAAAAAAGATACTTAAGATACTTAAAAATGAAAACACTCTTTGATACTTAAATTGGGACAAAATAAACGGACATAAAGATTTAACTATGAGCGGTGGATATTACGACATGTACCGGCTATCAATACAGAGGCGCTATTTAGCCGTGAAGTTCTCTCAGAAACCCAACAAGACAATATGTGGTCACGTAAAAATTTCAGGTTAATTTTTAACACCATCCGTCATTTTAAACCTTGGCACCTGTAGATTAAGAAAATATGTGGTGATATTTTTTCTGATGGGATAAAGGTCGTGTTTGTCCAGAGAAGTAAGAGAGGAAAAAAATCACTTGAGAGGCATGACGCACAGAGTGTCTAAGGTGATAAAAGATCATATACTACCATTTGGGTTTTCAAATTAAGTTCATTACATAAAATATCAAACTAATAAAGATTACAAAAGAACAGAATACCATGAGCTCTCTACAGCTATTGTCAGCTGTCAATATGCTGATGTACAGAAGCTACACAATGTTATTGGTGACTGTAATCCCAGGAAAATGATGCTCTTATAAACTTGGTAACTGGAGTTGTAATGCCAGAAAATGCCAAATATGACAATCTATGTGCATATGAAGTTGGAAGACAAAATTATGAAAATTTTGTCAAGGAACGTATTGTTGGTCCATTGAGCATCTGGGAAAAGCTGTCCAAGGTTAATCTACTGTCGTGGAAAGCAGCAAATAAGACTTCAACCATCAAATTGCTATCACAAGTTATAGAACTTAAGCAGGACATACAGTATATGCATCACAGAAGGGCAGCACTGTACATATCAAGTCACCAGACACTGATGTGTTTGGCATATTAAAGCAGCCTCAACTTGGAGAAAATACAAATATGATAACAGGAACTGGTGAGCGACGACACATTGGGCAGAGAGCCTTACAGGTTTCCATGCCTTCACAGGATCTGACTGCATTGGAAAAATTTTTGGCAAAGGAAAGAAAGCATGTTGGAGCACTTTGATGAAATCTAACACAAAAGTCCTAGATGCATTCAAGATGCTGAGTAGACCAAATGCCCTCCAGCAGACATGTACAGTATATTGGTCTAGAGGAATTTGTATTTAAGCACTACTGTCCACGAATGACTTTCACCAAACTGTCAAAACTTAGATGGCATCTCTTCAAGATAACGCAGGCAGAAGCTGGAGAACTACCAGCGACTGCAGCAACTCTAAAGTATCATATATTGAGAGGAAGGTATCAAGCTCTTCTGTGGTCTTGTGATGCAGACAGTGAAATGCTTTCACAATTAGAGCATGGTTGGAAGATTGACAATGACTGTTTCATACTAGTAATATCAGACCAACCACCAGCTCCAGAAGCAATCATAGAACTTGTTAAATGTGGATGTGGCATCAGGAAATGTGGATCATTGTCATATTCATACAGAAAGAATCAGAAAGAATAGCATGACATGCACCGAGATGTGTAACTGTCAAGCTGATGATGAGAAATGCCTAAACAAGGTGAAGGAATCTGCTGTACACAGAAGACTCTGATGACGAGGACTGAAGCAATGTCGTAAATAATAACTTGTGACTTGTATACACATGATGTATAACACTACAAACTTTTAATAAATATAAAACGGTGGTTCTAAGCTTTTCAGATAATGGTAATAAGTATATGTTTAATTTCCAGTATTTGTCTTTAGCAATTAATTTTACTTACTGCAATCTCTTCTTTGCCAGAGACAGGATGGTATATATGAGCAGCCATGTTTGTAACACATTTAAGATATTATAACAGCATTCATAATATATTACGTTAAATTGTAATGATATAATACTACATGTTCATAGGTTATTAGTCATGTTTTAAGTTACTTAGGAGTTAATGGTAATACGTCTGTGGTTCATTACGCCGCTCTTTGATAAAACTTCTTTAATGGCATAAAACTTATAATAAACCGTTCAGAAAAAATTACACCACAGTTCCTTAACATAGTTTATAAGGATTATTACGATGTATGGTGTCAAAAATTAACATGAAATTTTTACGGGATTACTTAAGCTCCTACACTAAAACCTGCCGACCTAACCTAACCTTTTTTACCCACCTCCACCTACTTACCTAACCTGACATAATCTAACCAAACCTGACATAATCTAACCTAACCTGACATTATCTAACCTAACCTGATATAATCTAACCTAACCTGACATAATCTAACCTAACCAGACGTAATCTAACCTAACCTGACGTAATCTAACCTAACCTGACATAATCTAACCTAACCTGACATAATCTAACCTAACCTGACATAATCTAACCTAACCTGACATAATCTAACCTAACCTGACGTAATCTAACCTAACCTGACATAATCGAACCTAACCTGACATAATCGAACCTAACCTCCCCGTCTGACATAAGCTAACCTAATCAAACCTAACTTTCCCACCTACCGACCGTAACCTATCTACTTATTACCTACCTAACCTAACTTAACTTAATCCAACCTGACGTAATCTAACCTAACCTATTGAAACTTAACTTAACCACCTACCTCATCTAACACCACTTTGTAATCTCTTTGCACTACCGCTCACAGGATGAGTATGGGGGGCACAATAAACTAGCCTCTAACTGGCAAAATTAACAAAACTAACCTAACCTAACCCAACCTGACTTTACCTAACCTGATCTGATCTATCCAACCTAAACACCTTAGAATATATAATAAAGCCGCTAGGTTAATTTAGGCTAAATATGGTTGATTCATATTTCGTTTTGACAGAAATTCCCGGCAAAATAACGCATCTATATTGAGAACCACCGCCATGTTGGTTCCACGTTAACAAGACACGGATACACTACAGAATAACCCGCGTTCGTTAAACCTCAATTACTACAGTTTACTTTATAATCTACTTCACAATCTTCACTACATCTCACTTCACAATCTTCACTACATCTCACTTCACAATCTTCACTACATCTCACTCCACAATCTTCACTACATCTCACTCCACAATCTTCACTACATCTCACTTCACAATCTTCACTACATCTCACTTCACAATCTTCACTACATCTCACTTCACAATCTTCACTACATCTCACTTCACAATCTTCACTACATCTCACTTCACAATCTTTACCACATCTTACTTCACAATCTTTACCACTTCTTACTTCACAATCTTCACTACATCTCACTTCACAATCTTCACTACATCTCACTTCATAATCTTCACCACATCTCACTTCACAATCTTCACTACATCTCACTTCACAATCTTCACTACATCTCACTTCACAATCTTCACTACATCTCACTTCACAATCTTCACTACATCTCACTTCACAATCTTCACTACACCTCACTTCACAATCTTCACTACATCTCACTTCACAATCTTCACTACATCTCACTTCAAACTCTTCACTATATCTCACTTCACAATCTTCACTACATCTCACTTCAAAATCTTCACTACATCTCACTTAACAATCTTCACTACATCTCACTTCACAATCTCCACCACATCTCACTTCACAATCTTCACTACATCTCACTTCACAATCTTCACTACATCTCACTTCACACCTTCACTACATCCCACTCTCACAATCTTCACCACATCTCACTTCACAATCTTCACCACATCTCACTTCACAACCTTCACTACATCTCACTTCACAATCTTCACTACATCTCACTTCACAATCTTCACTACATCTCACTTCACAATCTTCACCATATCTCACTTCACAATCTTCACCACATCTCACTTCACAATCTCACCACATCTCACTTCACAATCTTCACTACATCCCACTTCACAATCTTCACTACTTCTCAATTCACAATCTTCACTACATCTCACTTCACAATCTTCACTACATCTCACTTCACAATCTTCACTACATCTCACTTCACAATCTTCACTACATCTCACTTCACAATCTTCACTACATCTCACTTCACAATCTTCACTACATCTCACTTCACAATCTTCACTACATCTCACTTCACAATCTTCACTACATCTCACTTCACAATCTTCACTACATCCCACTTCACAATCTTCACTACATCTCACTTCACAATCTTCACTACATCTCACTTCACAATCTTCACTACATCTCACTTCACAATCTTCACCACATCTCACTTCACAATCTTCACTACATCTCACTTCACAATCTTCACCACATCTCACTTCACAGTCTTCACTACATCTCACTTCACAATCTTCACTACATCTCACTTCACAATCTTCACTACATCTCACTTCACAATCTTCACTACATCTCACTTCACAATCTTCACTACATCTCACTTCACAATCTTCACTACATGTCACTTCACAATCTTCACTACATGTCACTTCACAATCTTCATTACATCTCGCTTCACAATCTTCACTACATCTCACTTCACAATCTTCACTACATCTCACTTCACAATCTTCACCACATCTCACTTCACAATCTGCACTACATCTCACTTCACAACCTTCACTACACCTCACTTTACAATCTTCACTACCTCTCACTTCACAATCTTCACTAACACCATCCTTCATCACTACATATAACAACATCCATCATCACTACTTATAACACCATCCATCATCATCACTACATATAACACTATCCATCATCACTACATATAACACGATCCATCATCACTACATATAACACCATCCACCATCACTACATATAGAACCATCCATCACGACATATAACACCATCCAACATCACTACATATAACACCAACCATCATCACTACATATAATATCATCCATCATCACTACATATAACACCATCCAACATCACTACATATAACACCACCCATCATCACTACATATTACATCATCCATCACTACATATAACTCTATCCATCATCACTACATATAACACCATCCAGCATCACTACATATAACACCAACCATCATCACTACATATAACATCATGCATCATCACTACATATAACACCATCCATCATCACTACATATAAAACCATCCTATCATCACTACATATAACATCATGCATCATCACTACATATAACACCATCCATCACTACATATAGAACCATCCTATCATCACTACATATAATATCATCCATCATCACTACATATAACACCATCCAACATCACTACATATAACACCACCCATCATCACTACATATAACATCATCCATCATCACTACATATAACTCTATCCATCATCACTACATATAACACCATCCATCATCACTACATATATTACCCTCCTATCATCACTACATATAACACCATCCATCATTACTACATATAACGCCATCCTTCATCACTACATATAACACCATCCCTCATCACTACATATTATAACACCATCCATTATCTCTACAAACACCAGTCCTCAATACTATAGTGATAAACAGAGCTTCATTTTGTTGTCAATTTCTTTAAATTCCAACCTTATTAAACCGTAATTCTTTTTGTATGGTCAAATTTTGATTTGACCTCAGTGAGAGAGCTGTTAGTGTCAGTACATCACAATGGTGTTCCGACGCACTGTATCGAAGGTGTCTGAGGTGGAGGTGAAGGCTTGCAAGGATTTCGTTGTAGACTTCGACACCAGCTTTGTGGTGGTTGCAACAAACATCTACCCTGGTGTGGCCCCTAAGCAGATTCGACCATTGTTTGAGGAATGTGGACAGATCGACCTATTTGTGATGCCCGCAAAAGACAACAAAAATGAACACTATGGCTTCGCATACATCCGATACTTTGACGAAGCCTCCTGTGATAAGGCTGTTGGACGATTGGATGGTGACAGCATTGGCCGCAGCCGAAAATCAACTAACAAACTGGAAGTTAACTACTACAGTGCCCATGGTACCTTGAACAACCTTGACCGCCAAGCTGCTGAGTTCATTGTTCTATCCAATGTTGCCGACCAACAACCCGCCTCTATCCTTAAGAAGACCAACGTACGCACTACCGTTGCCAAGTCAGTTACCTTCAATTATGACAATTTGGGCGACATCAGGGAGCGCGAAACTTCCACAGCTACTTACACTCTGTCTGTACCTCCCAACCAATGAATCTTACTCAACTGCTGCCATCGAATAAGAAAATGTCACCAATGGTTGTACCTCTGGGAACCTGGAGGGAGGCACCAACCCTGATGAAGGCTCAGTAATATCTACCATGTTATTTAAACACTTATAACACATATAACATCATCCATCATCACTACATATAACACCATCCATCATCACTACATATAACACCATCTATCATCACTACATATAACATCATCCATCATCACTACAGATCGGTAGAGTAGTTTTCGAGATTCTCGTGCGGACACACAAGCAAACACACACACACAAACAGACATACTTCTTTGTTTTATATCGATAGAAGATAGATCATCACTACATATAACACCACCCATCATCACTACATATAACATCATCCATCATCACTACATATAACACCATCCATCATCACTACATATAAAACCATCCTATCATCACTACATATAACATCATCCATCATCACTACATATAACACCATCCATCACTACATATAGAACCATCCTATCATCACTACATATAATATCATCCATCATCACTACATATAACACCATCCAACATCACTACATATAACACCACCCATCATCACTACATATAACATCATCCATCATCACTACATATAACTCTATCCATCATCACTACATATAACACCATCCATCATCACTACAGATCGGTATAGTAGTTTCCGAGATTCTCGTGCGGACACACAAACAAAAATACATGCTTCTTTGTTTTATATATATAGATACAAGAAACAAAAAATCTTTAATTATTTATTAATTGTAAGTTTTAAGGTTTTCCTGGAACCATTGGCAGGAAATAAGGACACTTGAACCTTGAAAACTTACTGTCGTCATAATTATTTATAATAAACCTGTCGATGTTTATTTCCGGGTTAAAGTAAAAGCAAGGTTTTGTCTGGACTATTAGCATATAGACAGTTGATGGTTGACGATACCGAAGACCTATACAGGTGTGTGGTGCTTGTGCTTGGTGATGCTTCGTTTATGAGAGATAATCCCAGGAGTGAACTTTGTTCTGAAAGGACAAACAAAAAAAGTCATTAGTTATCGTTGTCTCGGAAGTGTTTATATGTCGGTCACTCTTGTGTTGTCGATGTGTCCACCCCACAGAGTTATTGCGTGAAGTGACACATTAGACTTCAATTAAAGATCCTCTCCTCTCCATATGGAAGCTGTTCACACCTCTTGACAGTATTTGGTCTGACATTTAGTTATAAAGGTCGTTTTTTGTCTAGTTCATCTTCCTATGAAAATTAACAATTCATATCACGTTTTAGTGTTGTATGTTCTTCAAGCCAATTAACACAGTACAGGTAACACCAGAGTCAGGCAGGTACAGTGTTAAGCGTCGTGGTCTACTGCTGTCTTACTGAGTAACGATGATGAAGTAAAGTGGGAAATGACTTTGCCATGAGAGAGGAGAGGAAAGAGAGAAGGAAAGAATAGAAACGGGAAGTAAAGTAGTAGGGAGTAATAGCAGGTGGGCTGTCCACCTAGCTGAGTCGAGGTGATTGGTTGGGGTGGTGGCCATACACAGCACGCTCCTGCTCGCTCAAGGGAGGCTGGGGTGGGGGGAGCTAAGCTAGTTAGGCATTCAGTACTGTATTGTGTGTTAATTTATGTTAAATGGTGGTGTTATTTTTTCATGTATTGTATAAAGTGAGTCTCTTTTTTATATAATAACTCACCTGAAGTGTCGCCCCAGGAAAAGGTAACAGAGACCTTAATGACACAGGTAGATTGTCACTCCCCTCGCCGCCCAGCGTATCCCACCTGAAGATTAACCATCCCGGCGATACCTGGGGGTGGAGGGGGGGGGCTTAAGTATAATATATACTCTTATATAATAATGTTGATGCTATAATACACTGGCAGTCATAGTACAGTACATGTGTTGCCTTTATTGAGTTGAGTTTTGTATTTTTAGAAAAAGAGAGAGAAATCTGAGCAACATAATATGGAGACAGAGAGAGAGAGAGAGAGAGTGTATTACATTGCCACACCTGATTCCTTCCTGGTGTATATTTTTACCACCTCTGGTACAACTGTGTCTCTTGCCGATCTATTTTGCACTGTCGCTTCCTGCCTTTCATCTTCCACCTTTCATCTTCTCCTTCATCTTTTTCTCCCCATCGTCTTTCTCCTCCATCTTACCCCTTCATCTTCCCTCCCTTCTTCCTCCCTTCCATCTCCCCCATTCATTTCTTCCCCCTTCATCTTCCTTTCCCCTTTATTTTACCCCTCCATCTTCCCTCCTTTTACCTTCCTCCTTCGGTCTTCTCCTTTCTTTTCCACCAATCTCCTTATCTTCCACTGCTGTCTTAGTCCATTACTGTTTTAAGAAATTTAGTTTTTTCAAGGATTTCGATATTTCATTCACTTACAATTCTTTTTTGTTTTAATTTCATTTTCTCACTCCTGATTCAAGTGATTCAAGAGATGCAGATAATTTAAAATATCCAGCCCTTATAATGTCTTTAGTGCCTCTTAAACTTGGGTAAATATTATTCCATTAAGTTTATAAACAAATACAC
>NW_024744455.1:0-3656 GCF_018991925.1 Homarus americanus
TGTGTTTTTGGTGTGTTTTTTGGTTTTTTTGGGTTTTTGTTGTGGGGTGTTTTGTGTTTTGGTTGTTAACATTTTCCCAGTTAAGACTTCGTTAAATACAATCTCAAACTCCTTCTCAGAAACTGTGTGTTGGTGGTGTGCCACGTGTGGTGTGTGTGTGTGTGTGTGTGTGTGTGTGACAGCACCTTTGATTTATACAAATATTCACCCAAATGAATAACACCAAGTAATTCACCATGTTATTCACGACTCTTAGATCACTTGGCTTGCGTCTCTCAAAAGGTCGAGCCAGGGTCAGCTGATTCAGTAAACACCGCTCACATTAATAGGGACCTGCCACACTTTGCCATAAACAGATAAATTGTACCGGGAATTTTCCCCCCACACACTCATCATTGTCACTTTATGTAACTTGCTGACAAAACCCATGACCCTTCAGGCCTTTTACGCCCTTAATGCATGAGTCATAAAGGCAAGCATGAACTCCGCATGCTTCCCAGTTGGGCACTGTAAACGCTTCTGCGCTTCACCTTGCACAGGATGTAAGGGGGTGCCCAATAAACTAGCCCCCTCGTGGGCAATCTGTAATCACTACCACTGTCTCGCGGCCCAGAGTAGTAGTTGGACATATCACTAGACAGGGAAATTCACACTTAACACAAGTGTTATCTCAAGGTCATATTCACAACACTTCCCTGGACAGAATTCATAATTTATTTTCTCATATTACATCTGTGTGTATACCTGCTACTAGATAAACAGAAAATGCCAAGAAGTGTTTACATCAAGCGCTGCAACTTAAGAGTTCCAAGAACTAAATTAAAACAATTAGTGTGTGTGTGTGCATGGTGTGAGTGTGCATGGTGTGTGTGTGTGTGAGTGTGCATGGTGTGTGTGTGTGCATTGTGTGTGTGTGTGTGTGTGTATATGGTGTATGTTTGTTTGTTTGTATGGTGTGTGCATGGTGTGTGTGTGTGTGTGTGTGTATGTGTGTATGGTGTGTGTATGTGTATGGTGTGTGTATGTATGGTGTGTGTGTGTGTGTGTCTGTGTATGTGTGTGTATGGTTTGTGCATGTACGGTGTGTGTATGGGTGTGTGTGATTGTGCATGGTGAGTGTGTGACTGTGTATGGGGTGAGTGTGTGTGTGTGTGTGTGTTTCCATTGCCATGAGGATATCATACAATTCTTAAAGCACTGGTCACATGGGCGCATTTTTTTTTAGCAATTTCTTGCCGGAAAGTTATTTCGAGCAATTTTCGAGAAATTCGAGCAAGTTTTTGAAGCATTTTTATTGACAATCGTGATAGTCAATTTCTTGACTATTTCGAGCAAGATTATCGGTTCAAAACCCAGTTAATACCATATTTAATGACACGAAGCTTATTTATCGAGTATTTACCTTGGCTATATATAACATAGATCAATAACATTATGTATAAAATGCACAAACAGTTTTTTACGACACACTGAGTTTATTATTTGGGTAGTGTTTTGGCGTGTTTGTTTACAAAACACAAGCCCATACAGCCGGTCATTCTCCACACACTAACAACCCTCCCTACTGTAACCAGTCTATATTAAACACTCGTTCCTCCTCCTCGCCAGCCACTTACGAGTCCCCAATAGTTTTTCTTCGCTTTCTCTCATTTCTTTTTAATAATAACAATAATACCAAGGATAGCTGCTGCGTCGTCTGCATTGTTGTTGTGATGTTCCGTCTCCCTTCTACTCGCACAGCGGCGTTAACTTTTTTTTCTTGCTGTAGTAACTGAACCAAGAGCCACTCGTGTGACCACATTTGGAAGAAATTACTCGTAATTTCTTGCTCCAAATTAATTGCTCATCAAAGGGATCGTGTGACCGTAACTTAAGTCACCCTTTAAGAAAAACTGTAAATACTGATTCACAAAACTTAAGGATAATTTCTGACTTGGAACCATCGGTGTAATGCAGAAAACAGTTATTGTATTCTAAAACCTACCCAAGAAATCTTTTACCCACTTACGATATAATTCTTTTCTATTCCATCAATAGATGTTATTTTACTTTTTTATACGTATTTTTATTTTAGTAATTTATAAACTATTTTCTTTATATACTTCATTACCTTTTAGTGTAATGAAGAGAATGAATTACAGAAGGTTTTTATAATTATATTGCGAACAATATTTTTCCTCGCAATAAATAAACAATGACGATGATCTTGTTTACAATATGGAGCTTGATGTCTTACTCCATGTTCGTTTATTACATTTTCTGCCATACCCGACTGTTCTTTTCTTTCTTGTGGTGAAGGTTTTTGACAATTGATATATATATAAAGTTGAGTTAAGAATAATGACTCTGATATTATAGCCATTAGGTCCTGAATAATAAGTGGTGTCTAAGTGAACAAATGTATGATGTCTTCAATTACCAGCGTAGTGTGGGGTAACAGTGGGGGTAGAAGCGAAGGGTAGGAGTGAAGGGTGGGAGTAAGGCGTGGGAGTAAGGGGTGGGAGTAAGGGGTGGGAGTAAGGGGTGGGAGTAAGGCGTGGGAGTAAGGGTGGGAGTAAGGGGTGGGAGTAAGGGGTAGGAGTAAGGGGTGGGAGTAAGGGGTGGGAGTAAGGGATGGGAGTAATGGGTGGGAGTAAGGGGTGGGAGTAAGGGGTGGGAGTAAGGGGGGTGGGAGTAAGGCGTGGGAGTGGGCGTGGGAGTGGGGCGTGGGAGTAAGGGGTGGGGAGTAAGGTGTGGGAGTAAGGGTGGGGAGTGGGGGGGGTGGGGAGTAAGGCGTGGGGTAAGGCGTGGGGTCAGGGGTGGGAGTAAGGTTGGGAGTGGGGTGGGAGTGAGAGTTGGGATGAGAGTTGGGAGTGGGGGTGGGGAGTGGGGTGGGAGTGGGGTGGGAGTGGGGGGTGGGAGTGAGAGTTGGGGGAGTGAAGTGGTGGGGAGTGGGGGTGGGAGTGGGCATGGGAGTGGGCGTGGGAGTGGGGTGGGAGTTAGGGGTGTGAGTGGGGGTGGGGAGTGGGGGTGGGGTAAGAGTTGGGGAGTGAGGGTGGGGAGTAGGGTGGGGATGGGGTGGGAGTGGGCGTGGGGAGTGGGGGTGGGGAGTGGGGGTGGGGAGTAAGGGGTGCAGTGAGGGGTGGGGATGGGGCATGGATGGGGTTTGGGGAGTGGGGTTGGGGTTAGGGGTGTGGGTAGGGGTGCTGGGAGTGGGGTGGGAGTGGGGTTGGGGAGTGGGGGAGTGGAGTGGGAGTAAGGCGTGGGAGTGGGGTGGGAGATGAGAGTTAGAATTAAGGGGTTGCAGGTAAGGGGTGGGGAGTGGGGTTAGGGAGTAAGGGGTGGGATGAGGTTAGGATGGGCGTGGAGAGTGGGGTTAGGTTAAGGGGTGGGATTAAGGAATTTGAGAGTAAAGGGGTGGGAGTAAAGAGTTGGGGAGTGGGGTGTGTGATAAGGGTGGCAGTGGGGTAGGAGGTAAGGGGTGGAACAGGGTGCAGTGGGAATTGGAAGCAAGGGTGGAAACAAGGGGTGGGAGTGGGGGTATGGAGTAAGTGGTGAAGATTAGTGGTAGGAGTAAAGGGGTAGAAGTAAGTAAGGGGTAGGGTGGGGCGTTGGGAAGTGGGGTGAAGGAGGGTGGGAACAGGGGTGGGAATAAGAGTGGGAATAAGGGGAATTAG
>NW_024744456.1:0-12835 GCF_018991925.1 Homarus americanus
CATATAACACAACCCATCGTCACTTCATTATCATCAACCATCATCACTACATATAACACCAACCATCATCAGTACATATAACACAACCCATCGTCAATACATATAACACCCATCCTCACTACATATAACACCAACCATCATCACTACATATAACACCACCCATCGTCACTACATATAACACAACTAACATCACTACATATAACACCAACCATCATCACTACATGTAACACAACCCATCATCACTATGTAAACATCAACCATCATCACTACATATAAACCCAACCATCATCACTCCATATAACACAACCCATTGCCACTACATAAACATCAACCATCATCACTACATAAACACCACCATCATACCTACATATAACACCACCCATCACTACATATAACACAACCCATCGTCACTACGCAAACATCAACCTTCATCACTGCATATGTCTGAAAAGCATATCCTCACTTTCGCCAAACCTCAGCCATCATCACTGTATAGCACCAGCCATCATCACCACATATAGCACCAGCCATCATCACTACATATATTGCATCGTCCTTTCACGCAAACATCAATATCATCACTTTCACGTATAACCTGGCCAGTGTCACTACGCAAAGCATCAGCCATCATCACCACATATAGCACCAGCCATCATCGCACCACATGTAGCACAACCCATCATCACTGCGTAAACATCAGCCGTCACATCGCTACATATAGCACCAGCCATCATCACTCCGCCCTGCGCCCACAACCATTGTCGCTATAAACATCAACCATCATCACTACATATAACACCAACCATCATACCTACATATATCACCACCCATCGCCACTACATATAACACAACCCATCGTCACTACATAAACATCAACCATCATCACTACATATAACACCAACCATCCTCACTACATATAACACCACCCATCGTCACTACATATAACACAACCCATCATCACTACATATAACACAAACAATCGTCACTACATATAACACCAACCATCATCACTACATATAACACAACCCATCGTCACTACATAAACATCAACCATCATCACTACATATAACACCAACCATCATCAGTACATATAACACAACCGATCGTCACTACATATAACACCATCCATCATCACTACATATAACATCAACCATCATCACTACATATAACACAACCCATTATCACTACATAAACATCAACCATCATCACTACATATAACACCAACCATCATACCTACATATATCACCACCCATCGTCACTACATATAACACAACCCATCGTCACTACATAATCATCAACCATCATCACTACATATAACACCAACCATCATCACTACATACAACACAACCTATCGTCACTACATAAACATCAACCATCATCACTACATATAACACCAATTATCATCACTACATATAACACCACCCATCCTCACTACATATAACACAACCCATCATCACTACATATAACACCAACCATCATACCTACATATAACACCACCCATCGTCACTACATTTAACACAACCCATCGTCACTACATATAACACCAACCATCATCACTACATATAACACAACCCATCGTCACTACATATAACACCATCCGTCATCACTACATATAACACCAACCAGCATCACTACATATAACACAACTCATTGTCACTACATAAACATCAACCATCATCATCTACATGTAACACCAACCATCATCAGTACATATAACACAACCCATCATCACTACATATAACACCACCAACCATCACTACATATAACGCACCCATTATCACTTACATAAACATCAACCATCATCACTACATATAACACCAACCATCATCACTACATGTAACACAACCCATCATCACTACGTAAACATCAACCATCATCACTACATATAACACCAACCATCATCACTACATATAACACAACCCATCGTCACTACATATAACACAAACCATCATCACTACATATAACACAACCCATCGTCACTACATAAAAATCAACCATCATCACTACATATAACACCAACCATCATCACTACATAAAACACAACCCATCGTCACTACATAAACATCAACTATCATCACTACATATAACACCACCTATCATCACTACATATAACACAACCCATCGTCACTACATATAACACAACCCATCGTCACTACATAAACATCAACCATCATTACTACATATAACACCATCCATCATTACTACATATAACACAACCCATCGTCACTACATATAACACAAACCATCATCACTACATATAACACAACCCATCGTCACTACATAAACATCAACCATCATCACTACATATAACACCAACCATCATCACTACATTAAACACAACCCATCATCACTACATAAACTTCAACTATCATCACTACATATAACACCAACCATCATCACTACATATAACACAACCCATCATCACTACATACACATCATCCATCATCACTATATATAACACCATCCATCATCACTACATATAACACCAACCATCATCACTACATATAACACAACCTATTGTCAATACATAAACATCAACCATCATCACTACATATAACACCAACCAACATCACTACATATAACACCATCCATCATCACTACATATAACACAACCCATCGTCATTAAATAAACATCAACTATCTTCACTACATATAACACCAACCATCATCACTACATATAACACCAAAAATCATCACTACAAATAACACAACCCATCGTCACTACATAAACATCAACCATCATCACTACATATAACACCACCCATCATCACTACATATAACACCATCCATCATCACTATATATAACACCAACCATCATCACTACATATAACACAACCCATCGTCACTACATAAACATCAACCATCATCACTACATATAACACCGACCATCATCACTACATATAACAGCACCCATCGTCACCACATGACATCAACCATAATCACTACAAATCACAGTACCCATCATCACTACATATAACACAACCCATCGTCAATACATAAACATCAACCATCATCAATACATATAACACCACCCATTATCACTACATATAACACCATCCATCATCACAATATATAACACCAACCATCATCACTACATATAACACAACCCATCGTCACTACATTAACATCAACCATCATCACTACATATAACACCACCCATCATCACTACATATAACACCATCCATTATCACTATATATAACACCACCCATCATCACTACATATAACACCAACCATCATCACTACATATAACACCACCCATTGTCACTACATAAACATCAACCATCATCACTACATATAACACCACCCATCATCACTACATATAACACCATCCATCATCACTATATATAACACCAACCATCATCACTACATATAACACCTCCCACCATCACTACATAAACATCAACCATCATCACTTCATATAACACCACCCATCATCCCTACATATAACACCATCCATCATCACTATATATAACACCAACCATCATCACTACATATAACACAACCCATCGTCACTACATAAACATCAACCATCATCACTACATATAACACCGACCATCATCACTACATATAACAGCACCCATCATCACCAAATGAACATCAACCATAATCACTACATATCACAGTACCCATCATCACTACATATAACACAACCCATCGTCAATACATAAACATCAACCATCATAACTACATATAACACCACCCATTATCACTACATATAACACCATCCATCATCACAATATATAACACCAGCCATCATCACTACATATAACACAACCCATCGTCACTACATTAACATCAACCATCATCACTACATATAACACCACCCATCATCACTACATATAACACCATCCATTATCACTACATATAACACCACCCATCATCACTACATATAACACATCCCATCATCACTACATATAAAACAACCCATTGTCACTACATAAACATCAACCATCATCACTACATATAACACCAACCATCATCACTACATATAACACAACCCATCGGCACTACATAAACATCAACCAGCATCACTACATCTAACACCAACCATCATCACTACATATAACACCACCCATCGTCACTACATAAACATCAACCATCATCATTACATATAACACCACCCATCATTGCTACATATAACACCAACCATCATCACTACATATAACACAACCCATCGTCACTACATAAACATCAACCATCATCACTACATATAACACCACCCATCATCACTACATATAAAACCATCAATCATCACTACATATAACACCAACCATCATCACTACAAATAACACAACCCATCGTCACTACATAAACATCGACCATCATCACTACATATAACACCACCCATCATCACTACATATAACACAACTTATAATCACTACATATAACATAACCCATCGTCACTACATAAACATCAACCGTCATCACTACATATAACACCAACCATCGTCACTACATAAACATCAACCATTATCACTACATATAACACCACCCATCATCACTACATATAACACAACCCATCGTCAACTACATAAACATCAACCATCATCACTACGAATAACACCAGCCATCATCACTACATATAACACAACCCATCGTCACTACATAAACATCAACCATCATCACTACATATAACACCACCCATCATCACTACATATAACACCATCCATCATCACTACATATAACACAACCCATCGTCACTACATAAACATAAACCATCATCACTTCATATAACGCCTTCCATCATCACTACATTTATCATAACCCATCATCACTACATAAACATCAACCATCATCACTACATATAACACCATCCATCATCACTACATATAACACCAACCATCATCACTACATATAACAAAACCTATTGTCACTACATAAACATCAACCATCATCACTACATATAACACCAACCAACATCACTACATATAACACCATCCATCATCACTACATATAACACAACCCATCGTCCTTAAATAAACATCAACTATCTCACTACATATAACACCAACCATCATCACTACATATAACACCACCCATCGTCACTCCATAAACATCAACCATCATCACTACATATAACACCACCCATCATCGGTATATATAACACAACCCATCGTCACTACATAAACATCAACCATCATCACTACATATATAAAAACCCATCGTCACTACATAAACGTCAACCATCATCACTACATATAACACCACCCATCATCACTTTATATAACACAACCCATCGTCACTACATAAACATCAACCATCATCACTACATATAACACCATCCATCATCACTTCATATAACAGCACCCATCGTCACCACATGATCATCAACTATAATCACTACATGTCACAGTACCTATCATCACTACATATAGCACAACCCATCGTCAATACATAAACATCAACCATCATCACTACATATAACACCACCCATTATCACTACATATAACACCATCCATCATCACTATAAATAACACCAACCATCATCACTACATATAAAACAACCCATTGTCACTACATAAACATCAACCATCATCACTACATATAACACCAACCATCATCACTACATATGACACAACCCATCGGCACTACATAAACATCAACCAGCATCACTACATATAACACCACCCATCATCGCTACATATAACACCGACCATCATCACTACATATAACACAACCCATCGTCACTACATAAACATCAACTATCATCACTACATATAACACCACCCATTTTCCACTACATATAACACCATCCATCATCACTATATATAACACCAACCATCATACCTTCATATAAAACAATCCATTGTCACTACATAAACATCAACCATCATCACTACATATAACACCAACCATCATGACTACATATAACACAACCCATCGTCACTACAAAAACATCAACTATCATCACTACATATAACACCACCCATCATCGCTACATATAACACCAACCATCATCACTACATATAACACAACCCATCGTCACTACATGAACATAAACCATCATCACTTCATATAACGCCTTCCATCATCACTACATTTATCACAACCCATCGTCACTACATAAACATCAACCATCGTCACTACATATAACACCATCCATCATCACTACATATAACACCAACCATCATCACTACATATAACACAACCTATTGTCACTACATAAACATCAACCATCATCACTACATATAACACCAACCAACATCACTACATATAACACCATCAATCATCATTACATATAACACAACCCATCGTCATTAAATAAACATCAACTATCTTCACTACATATAACACCACCCATCATCACTACATATAACACAACCCATCGTCACTACATAAACATCAACCATCATCACTGCATATAACGCCAACCATCATCACTATATTTACCACAACCCATCGTCACTACATAAACATCAACCATCATCACTACATATAACGCCTTCCATCATCACTACATTTAACACAACCCATCGTCACTACATAAACATCAACCATCATCACTACATATAACACCAACCATCATTACTCCATATAACACAACCCATCGTCACTACATAAACATCAAAAATCATCATTACCTATAACACCACCCATCATCACTACATATAACACATCCCATCATCACTACATATAAAACAACCCATTATCATTACATAAACATCAACCATCATCACTACATATAACACCAACCATCATCATTACATATAACACAACCCATCGTCACTACATATAACACAACCCATCGTCACAACATAAACATCAACCATCATCACTACATATAACACAACCCATCGTCACTACATAAACATCAATCATTATCACTACATATAACACCACCCATCATCACTACATATAACACGATCCATTATCACTACATATAACACCACCCATCATCACTACATATAACACAACCCATCGTCACTACATAAACATCAAACATCATCACTACATATAACACCACCCATCATCACTACATATAACACCAACCATCATCACTACATATAACACAACCCATCGTCACTACATAAACATCAACCAGCATCACTACATATAACACCAACCATCATCACTACATATAACACCACCCATCGTCACTACATAAACATCAAACATCATCACTACATATAACACAACCCATCGTCACTACATATAACACAACCCATCGTCACTACATAATCATCAACCAGAATCACTACATATAACACCAACCATCATCACTACATATAACACCACCCATCGTCACTACATAAACATAAACCATCATCACTTCATATAACGCCTTCCATCATCACTACATTTATCACAACCCATCGTCACTGCATAAACATCAGCCATCATCACTACATATAACACCATCCATCATCACTACATATAACACCAACCATCATCACTACATATAACAACCTATTGTCACTACATAAACATCAACCATCATCACTACAAATAACACCAACCAACATCACTACATATAACACCATCTATCATCACTACATATAACACAACCCATCGTCATTAAATAAACATCAACTATCTTCACTACATATAACACCAACCATCATCACTACATATAACACCACCCATCGTCACTCCATAAACATCAACCATCATCACTACATATAACACAACTAATAATCACTACATATAACACAACCCATCGTCACTACATAAACATCAACCATCATCACTACATATAACACCAACCATCATCACTACATATAACACAACCCATCGTCACTACATAAACATCAACCATTATCACTACATATAACACCAACCATCATCAGTACATATAACACAACCCATCATCACTACATAAACATCAACCATCATCACTACATATAACACCACCCATCATCACTACATATAACACAACCCATCGTCACTACATAAACATCAACCATCATCACTACATATAATGCCAACCATCATCACTACATATAACACAACCCATCGTCACTACATAAACATCAACTATCATCACTACATATAACACCACCCATCATCGCTACATATAACACCAACCATCATCACTACATATAACACAACCCATCGTCACTACAAAAACATCAACTATCATCACTACATATAACACCACCCATCATCGCTACATATAACACCAACCATCATCACTACATATAACACAACCCATCGTCACTACATGAACATAAACCATCATCACTTCATATAACGCCTTCCATCATCACTACATTTATCACAACCCATCGTCACTACATAAACATCAACCATTGTCACTACATAAACATCAACCATCATCACTACATATAACACCAACCATCATGACTACATATAACACAACCCATACTCACTACTTAAACATCAACCATCATCACTACATATAACACCACCCATCATCATTACATATAACCCAACCCATCGTCACTACATAAACATCAACCATTATCACTACATATAACACCACCCATCATCACTGCATATAACACTACCTATCGTCACTACATAAACATCAACCATCGTCACTACATATAACACCATCCATCATCACTACATATAACACCAACCATCATCACTACATATAACACCAACCATCATCACTACACTTAACACAACCCATTGTTACTACATAAAGATCAACCATCATCACAACATATAATACCATCCATCATCACTACATATAACACCAACCATCATCACTACATATAACACAACCTATTGTCACTACATAAACATCAACCATCATCACTACATATAACACCAACCATCATCACTACATATAACACCATCCATCATCACAACATATAACACAACCCATCATCACTACATAAACATCAACCATCATCTCTACATATAACACCAACCATTATCACTACATATAACACTACCCATCATCATTACATATAACACAACCCATCGCCACTACATAAACATAAACCATCATCACTACATATAACGCCGTCCATCATCACTACATTTAACACCATCCATCATCACAACATATAACACAACCCATCATCACTACATAAACATCAACCATCATCTCTACATATAACACCAACCATCATCACTACATATAACACCATCCATCATCACAACATATAACACAACCCATCATCACTACATAAACATCAACCATCATCTCTACATATAACACCATCCATCATCACAACATATAACACAACCCATCATCACTACATAAACATCAACCATCATCTCTACATATAACACCAACCATTATCACTACATATAACACTACCCATCATCATTACATATAACACAACCCATCGCCACTACATAAACATAAACCATCATCACTACATATAACGCCGTCCATCATCACTACATTTAACACATCCCATCGTCACTACATATTCATCAACCATCATCACTACATATAACACCAACCAACATCACTACATATAACACCATCCATCATCACTACATATAACACAATCCATCGTCACTACATAAACATCAACCATCATCTCTACATATAACACAAACCATTATCACTACATATAACACTACCCATCATCACTACATATAACACAACCCATTGTCACTACATAAACTTCAACCATCATCACTGCATATAACACCAACCATCATCACTACATCTAACACCACCCATCGTCACTACATAAACATCAACCATGATCACTACATATAACACCACCCATCGTCGCTACATATAACACAACCGATCGTCACTACATAAACATCAACCATCATCACTACATATAACACCACCCATCATCAATACATATAACACCATCCATCATCACTATATAAAACACCAACCTTCATCACTACATATAACACAACCCATCGTCACTACATATAACGCAACCCATCATCACTACACATAACACAACCCAGCGTAACTACATAAACATCAACCATCATCACTACATATAACACCACCCATCATCACTACATATAACACCACCCATCATCACTACATATAACACAACCCATCGTCACTACTCAAACATCAACCATCATCACTACATATAACACCACCCATCATCACTACATATAACACAACCCATCGTCACTACATAAACATCAACCATCATCACTACATATAACACCAACCATCATCACTACATATAACACAACCCATCGTCACTACATAAACATAAACCATCATCACTACATATAACGCCGTCCATCATCACTACCTTTAACACAACCCATCGTCACTACATGTTCATCAACCATCATCACTACATATAACACCAACCAACATCACTACATATAACACCATCCATCATGACTTCATATAACACAACCCATTGTCACTACATAAACATCAACCGTCATCTCTACATATAACACCAACCATTATCACTACATATAACACTACCCATCGTCACTACATAAACATCAACCATCATCACAACATACAATACCATCCATCATCACTACATATAAAACCAACCATCATCACTACATATATCATCACTACATATAACACCAACCATCATCACTACATATAACACCACTCATCACCACTACATATAACACCATCCATCATCACTATATATAACACCAACCATCATCACTACATATAACACCATCCATCATCACTACATATAACACCATCCATCATCACTACATATAACACCAACCATCATCACTACATATAACACAACCCATCGTCACTTCATAAACATCAACCATCAACACTACATATAAAACCACCCATCATCACTACATATAACACAACCCATCATCAGTACATATAGCACCACCCATCATCACTACATAAACATCAACCATCATCACTACATATAACACCACCCATCATCAATACATATAACACAATCCATCATCACTATATATAACACCAACCATCATCACTACATATAACACAACCCATCGTCACTACATAAACATCAACCATCATCACTACATGTAACACCGCCCCTCATCACTACATATAACACAACCCATCATCACTACATATAACACAACCCATCGTCACTACATAAACTTCAACCATTATCACTACATATAACACAACTCATCATCACTACATATAACACAACCCATCGTCACTACATAAACATGAACCATTATCACTACATATAACACCACCCATCATCACTACATATAACACAACCCATCATCACTACATAAACATCAACCATGATCACTACATATAACACCACCCATCGTCGCTACATATAACACAACCGATCGTCACTACATAAACATCAACCATCATCACTACATATAACACCACCCATCATCAATACATATAACACCATCCATCATCACTATATAAAACACCAACCTTCATCACTACATATAACACAACCCATCGCCACTACACATAACGCAACCCATCATCACTACACATAACACAACCCAGCGAATTCATATAAAAACATCAACCATCATCACTACATATAACACCACCCATCATCACAACATATAACACCACCCATCATCACTACATATACACAACCCATCGTCACTACTCAAACATCAACCATCATCACTACATATAACACCACCCATCATCACTACATATAACACAACCCATCGTCACTACATAAACATCAACCATCATCACTACATATAACACCAACCATCATCACTACATATAACACAACCCATCGTCACTACATAAACATAAACCATCATCACTACATATAACGCCGTCCATCATCACTACCTTTAACACAACCCATCGTCACTACATGTTCATCAACCATCATCACTACATATAACACCAACCAACATCACTACATATAACACCATCCATCATGACTTCATATAACACAACCCATTGTCACTACATAAACATCAACCGTCATCTCTACATATAACACCAACCATTATCACTACATATAACACTACCCATCATCACTACATATAACACAACCCATCGTCACTACATAAACATCAACCATCATCACAACATATAATACCATCCATCATCACTACATATAACACCAACCATCATCACTACATATATCATCACTACATATAACACCAACCATCATCACTACATATAACACCACCCATCACCACTACATATAACACCATCCATCATCACTATATATAACACCAACCATCATCACTACATATAACACCATCCATCATCACTACATATAACACCATCCATCATCACTACATATAACACCAACCATCATCACTACATATAACACAACCCATCGTCACTTCATAAACATCAACCATCAACATTACATATAAAACCACCCATCATCACTACATATAACACAACCCATCATCAGTACATATAGCACCACCCATCATCACTACATAAACATCAACCATCATCACTACATATAACACCACCCATCATCAATACATATAACACAATCCATCATCACTATATATAACACCAACCATCATCACTACATATAACACAACCCATCGTCACTACATAAACATCAACCATCATCACTACATGTAACACCGCCCCTCATCACTACATATAACACAACCCATCATCACTACATATAACACAACCCATCGTCACTACATAAACTTCAACCATTATCACTACATATAACACAACTCATCATCACTACATATAACACAACCCATCGTCACTACATAAACATCAACCATTATCACTACATATAACACCACCCATCATCACTACATATAACACAACCCATCGTCACTACATAAACATCAACCATGATCACTACATATAACACCACCCATCGTCGCTACATATAACACAACCGATCGTCACTACATAAACATCAACCATCATCACTACATATAACACCACCCATCATCAATACATATAACACCATCCATCATCACTATATAAAACACCAACCTTCATCACTACATATAACACAACCC
>NW_024744457.1:0-13215 GCF_018991925.1 Homarus americanus
CATATAATCAACACCTCACCCCACCAGGATTCAAACCCACGGTCTTATAATTGTGACCGGGGTATGCTACCTCTGGGCCACCAGCAAAATAATAGCAGTCCTAGACTCTACTATATTTCACACAAAGCCTGTTCAACGAGCTTATGGCGCTGTGAACCACTATAAGGGACCACTCGTGCCGCTTAGGTGATCAGAGCAACGTTTTACCAAATGCGGTTTCGAAACACGAGGATCCATATATATTTCATTAGCCCAATAAAGCACGCGGACTTCTACATTTAATCA
Organism: Homarus americanus; assembly: GCF_018991925.1. Classification (NCBI taxonomy): domain Eukaryota; kingdom Metazoa; phylum Arthropoda; class Malacostraca; order Decapoda; family Nephropidae; genus Homarus; species Homarus americanus. The sequence goes on from NW_024744457.1 coordinate 286, forward strand.
ACGCCTCACCTCATCAGGATTTGAAGACATGATCTTATAATTGTGACCGGGGAACGCTACCTCTGGGCCAACAGGACAATAAAAGCATTCGTAGACTCTACTATATTTCACACAGAGCTTGTTCAACGACCTTATGGCGCCGTGAACCTCTAATGGGGAACACCCGTGCTGCTTAGGTGATCAGAGCAACGTTTTACCAAATGCGGCTTCAAAACACGAGGATCCATATATATTTCATTCCCCAATAAAGCACGCGGCTTCTACATATAATCAACACCTCACCCCATCAGGATTCGAACCCATTCTCTTCTAATTGTGACCGGGGAACGCTACCTCTGGGCCACCAGGACAATAAAAGCAGTCCTAGACTCTACTATATTTCACACAAAGCCTGTTCAACGACGTTATGGCGCCATGAACCTCTAATGGGGACCATCCGTGCCACTTAGGTGATCAGAGCAACGTTTTACCAAATCCGGCTTCGAAACACAAGGATCCATATATATTTCATTAGCCCAATAGAGCACGCGGACTTCTACATATATTCAACACCTCACTCCACCAGGATTCGAACCCACGATCATATAATTGTGACCGAGGAACGCTACCTATGGGCCACCAGGACACTATAAGCAGTCCTAGACTCTACTATATTTCACACAAAGCCTGTTCAACGAACTTATGGCGCCATGAACCTCTAATGGAGACCACCGTACCGCTTAGGTTATCAGAGCAACGTTTTACCAAATCCGGCTGGAAACACGAGGATCCATATATATTTCATTAGCCCAATAAAGCACGCGGACTTCTACATATAATCAACGCCTCACCCGACCAGGATTTGAAGCCACGATCTTATGATTGTGACCGGGGAACGCTACCTCTGGGCCACCAGGACAATAAAAGCAGTCCTAGACTCTGCTATATTTCACACAAAGCCTGTGCAACGAGCTTATGGCGCCGTGAACCTCTCATTGGGACCACCTGTGCCGCTTAGGTTAGCAGAGCAACGTTTTACCAAATCCGGCTTCGAAACACAAGGATCCATATATATTTCATTAGCTCAATAAAGCACGCGGACTTCTACATATAATCAACGCCTCACCCCACCAGGATTTGAAGCCACGATCTTATAATTGTGACCGGGGAACGCTACCTCTGGGCCAACAGGACAATAAAAGCATTCGTAGGCTCTGCTATATTTCACACAAAGCCTGTTCAACGAGCTTTTGGCGCCGTGAACCACTAATGGGGACCACCCGTGCCGCTTAGGTGATCAGAGCAACGTTTTACCAAATGCGGCTTCAAAACACTAGGATCCATTTATATTTCATTTGCCCAATAAAACAACCGGACTTCTACATATAATCAACACCTCACCCAACCAGGATTCGGACCCACGATCTTCTAATTGTGACCGGGGAACGCTACCTTTGGGCCACCAGGACAATAAAAGCAGTTCTAGACTCTGCAATATTTCACAAAAAGCCTGTTCAACGAGCTTATGGCGCTGTGAACCTCTAATGGGGACAATCCGTGCCGCTTAGGTGATCAGAGCAACGTTTTACCAAATCCGGCTTCGAAACACGAGGATCCATATATATTTCATTAACCCAATAAAGCACGCGGACTTCTACATATAATCAACACCTCACTCCACCAGGATTCGAAACCACGATCTTATAATTGTGACCGAGGAACGCTACCTATGTGCCACCAGGACACTATAAGCAGTCCTTGACTCTGTTATATTTAACACAAAGCCTGTTCAACGAGCTTATGGGGCTGTGAACCACTATAGGGGACCACCCATGCCCCTTAGGTGATCAGAGCAACGTTTTACCAAATCCGGCTTCGAAACACGAGGATCCATATATATTACATTAGCCCAATAAAGCACTCGGACATCTACATATAATCAACACCTCACCCCACCAGGATTCAAACCCACGATCTTATAATTGTGACCGGGGTATGCTACCTCTGGGCCACCAGGACAATAAAAGCAGTCCTAGACTCTACTATATTTCATAAAAAGCCTGTTCAACGACCTTATGGCGCTATGAACCTCTAATGGGGACCACCCGTGCCGCTTAGGTGATAAGAGTAACGTTTAACCAAATGCGGCTACGAAACACGAGGATCCAAATATATTTCATTGAAATTCATCAATAAAGCACTCTCGGACTTCTACATATAATCAACACCTCACCCCACCAGGATTTGAACCCACGATCTTATAATTGTGACCGGGGAACGCTACCTCTGAGCCACCAGGACAATAAAAGCAGTCCTAGACTCTGGTATATTTCACACAAAGCCTGTTCAACGAGCTTATGGCGCCGGGAACCTCTAATGGGGACCACCCGTACCGCTTAGGTGATCAGAGCAACGTTTTACCAAATCCATCTTCGAAACAAGAGGATCCATATATATTTCATTAGCCCAATAAAGCACGCTGACTTCTACATATAATCAACACCTCACCCCACCAGGATTTAACATATCATCTTATATCGCACCGGGAACGCTACCTCTAACAATAAAGGACAATAAAAGGAATCCTAAACTCTGGGTATATTTCTGTATTACCAAAGCCTGTTCAATTGTTTATATGTGAACCTCGAATGGGGACCACCCGTGCCGCTTAGGTGATAAGAGCAACGTTTTACCAAATCCGGCTTCGAAACACGAGGATCCAAATATATTTCATTAGCCCAATAAAGCACGCGGACTTCTACATATAATCAACACCTCACCCCACCAGGATTCAAACCCACGATCTTATAATTGTGACCGGGGTATGCTACCTCTGGGCCACCAGGACAATAAAAGCAGTCCTAGACTTTACTATATTTCACACAAAGCCTGTTCAACGACCTTATGGCGCCATGAACCTCTCATGGGGACCACCCGTGCCGCTTAGGTGATCTGAGCAACGTTTTACCAAATGCGGCTTCAAAACCCGATCCATGAGATATCATTAGCCCAATAAAGCACGCGGACTTTTACATATAATCAACACCTCACCCCACCAGGATTCGAACCCACGATATTAAAATTGTGACCGGGGAACACTACCTATGAGCCACCAGGACACTTTAAGCAGTCCTAGACTCTGTTATATTTCACACAAAGCGTGTTCAACGAGCTTATGGCGCCGTGAACCACTATAGGGGACCACCCGTGCCGCTGAGGTGATCAGAGCAACGTTTTACCAAATCCGGCTTGGAAACTCGAGGATCCATATATATTTCATTAGCCCAATAGAGCACGCGGACTTCTACATATAATCAACACCTCACCCCACCAGGATTTGAACCCACGATCTTATAATTGTGACCGGGGAACGCTACCTCTGGGCCACCAGGACAATAAAAGCAGTCCTAGACTCTGCTATATTTCACACAAATCATGTTCAACGAGCATATGGCGCCGTGAACCTCTAATGGGGACCATCCGTGCCGCTTATATGATCAGAGCAACGTTTTACCAAATACGGCTTCTAAACACGAGGATTCATATATATTTCATTAGCCAAATAAAGCACTCGGACTTCTACATATAATCAACACCTCACCCCACCAGGATTCAAACCCACTGTCTTATAATTGTGACCGGGGTATGCTACCTCTGGGCCACCAGGAAAATAATAGCAGTCCTAGACTCTACTATATTTCACACAAAGCCTGTTCAACGAGCTTATGGCGCTGTGAACCACTATAAGGGACCACCCGTGCCGCTTAGGTGATCAGAGCAACGTTTTACCAAATGCGGTTTCGAAACACGAGGATCCATATATATTTCATTAGCCCAATAAAGCACGCGGACTTCTACATTTAATCAACGCCTCACCCCATCAGGATTTGAAGCCACGATCTTATAATTGTGACCGGGGAACGCTACCTCTGGGCCAATAGGACAATAAAAGCATTCGTAGACTCTACTATATTTCACACAGAGCTTGTTCAACGACCTTATGGCGCCGTGAACCTCTAATGGGGAACACCCGTGCTGCTTAGGTGATCAGAGCAACGTTTTACCAAATGCGGCTTCAAAACACGAGGATCCATATATATTTCATTCCCCAATAAAGCACTCGGCTTCTACATATAATCAACACCTCACCCCATCAGGATTCGAACCCATGCTCTTCTAATTGTGACCGGGGAACGCTACCTCTGGGCCACCAGGACAATAAAAGCAGTCCTAGACTCTACTATATTTCACACAAAGCCTGTTCAACGACGTTATGGCGCCATGAACCTCTAATGGGGACCATCCGTGCCACTTAGGTGATCAGAGCAACGTTTTACCAAATCCGGCTTCGAAACACAAGGATCCATATATATTTCATTAGCCCAATAGAGCAAGCGGACTTCTACATATATTCAACACCTCACTCCACCAGGATTCGAACCCACGATCTTATAATTGTGACCGAGGAACGCTACCTATGGGCCACCAGGACACTATAAGCAGTCCTAGACTCTACTATATTTCACACAAAGCCTGTTCAACGACCTTATGGCGCCATGAACCTCTCATGGGGTTCACCGTACCCGCTTAGGTGATCAGAGCAACGTTTACCAAATCGGCTTAGGCTACGAGGATCATATATATTTCATTAAGCAAAAGCACGGGACTTTACCTACATATATTCAACGCCTCACCGGGTTTTTGAAGCCAGTCATATAGTTGAGCAGGAGCATACCTCTAGGCCTGGGACAAAAGCAGTCTGAACTCTGCTATATTTCACACAAAGCCTGTGCAGCGACTTTATGGCGCGATGAACCTATCATGGGATACTAACAGGTTAGCAAACGCGTTTTTACCAAATCCTTCGAAACACAAGGATCCATATATATTTCATTAGCCCAATAGAGCACGCGGACTTCTACATATATTCAACACCTCACTCCACCAGGATTCGAACCCACGATCTTATAATTGTGACCGAGGAACGCTACCTATGGGCCACTAGGACACTATAAGCAGTCCTAGACTCTACTATATTTCACACAAAGCCTGTTCAACGACCTTATGGCGCCATGAACCTCTAATGGGGACCACCGTACCGCTTAGGTGATCAGAGCAACGTTTTACCAAATCCGGCTGGAAACACGAGGATCCATATATATTTCATTAGCCCAATAAAGCACGCGGACTTCTACATATAATCAACGCCTCCCCCGACCAGGATTTGAAGCCACGATCTTATAATTGTGACGAAACGCTACCGGGCCCACCAGGACATTAAGCAGTCCTAGACTCTGCTATATTTCACACAAAGCCTGTTCCGCGAGCTTATGGCGCCGTGAAGACCTCTCATTAGGACCACCTGTTGCAGCAGGTTAGCAGAGCAGCATTTTGCAAATGGCCTTGACCACGAGGATCCATATATATTTCATTAGCCCAATAAAGCACGCGGACTTCTACATATAATCAACACCTCACCCCACCATGATTTAAACCCACGATCTTATAATTGTGACCGGGGAACGCTACCACTAGGCCACCCGGATAATTAAAGCAGTCCTAGACTCTGCTATTTTTCACACAAAGCCTATTCAACGAGCTTTTGGCGCCGTGAACCTCTAATGGGGACCACCCGTGCCGCTTAGGTGATCAGAGCAACGTTTTACCAAATGCGGCTTCAAAACACGAGGATCCATATATATTTCATTTGCCCAATAAAGCACGCGGACTTCTACATATAATCAACACCTCACCACACCAGGATTCAAACCCACAATCTTATAATTGTGACCGGGGTATGCTACCTCTGGGCCACCAGGACAATAAAAGCAGTCCTAGACTATACTATATTTCACACAAAGCCTGTTCAACGAGCTTATGGCGCAGTGAACAACTATAGGGGACCACCCGTGCCGCTTAGGTGATCAGAGCAACGTTTTACCAAATGCGGCTTCGAAACACGAGGATCCATATATATTTCATTAGCCCAATAAAGCACGCGGACTTCTACATATAATCAACGCCTCACCCCACCAGGATTTGAAGCCACGATCTTATAATGTGACCGGGGAACGCTACCTCTGGGCCAACAGGACAATAAAAGCATTCGTAGGCTCTGCTACATATCACACAAAGCCTGTTCAACGAGCTTATGGCGCTGTGAACATCTAATGGAGACCACCCGTGCTGCTTAGGTGATCAGAGCAACGTTTTACCAAATGAGGCTTCAAAACACGAGGATCCATATATATTTCATTTGCCCATAAAGCACGTGGCTTCTACATATAATCAACACCTCACCCCACCAGGATTCGAACCCACGATCTTCTACTTGTGACCGGGGAACGCTACCTCTGGGCCACCAGCACAATAGAAGCAGTCCTAGACTCTGCTATATTTCACACAAATCCTGTTCAACGAGCTTATGGCGCTGTGAACCTCTAATGGGGACCATCCGTGCCGCTTAGGTGATCAGAGCAACGTTTTACCAAATTCAGCTTCGAAACACGAGGATCCATATATATTTCATTAACCCAATAAAGCACGCGGACTTCTACATATAATCAACACCTCACTCCACCAGGATTCGAAACCACGATCTTATAATTTTGACCGAGGAACGCTACCTATGGGCCACCAGGACACTATAAGCAGTCCTAGACTCTGTTATATTTAACACAAAGCCTGTTCAACGAGCTTATGGGGCTGTGAACCACTATAAGGGACCACCCGTGCCCCTTAGGTGATCACAGCAACGTTTTACCAAATGCGGCTTCATAACACGAGGATCCATATATATTTCATTAGCCCAATAAAGCATGCGGACTTCTACATATAATCAACACCTCACCCCACCAGGATTCGAACCCACGATCTTCTAATTGTGACCGGGGAACGCTACCTTTGGGCCACCAGGACACTAAAAGCAGTCCTAGACTCTGCTATATTTCAGACAAAGCCTGTTCATCGAGCTTAATGGCGCCGTGAACCTCTAATGGGGACCACCCGTGCCGCTTAGGTGATCAGAGCAACGTTTTACCAAATGCGGCTTCGAAACACGAGGATCCATATATATTTCATTAGCCCAATAAAGCACGCGGACTTCTACATATAATCAACACCTCACCCCACCAGGATTCGAACCCACGATCTTATAATTGTGACCGGGAATGCTACCTATGGGCCACGAGGACACTATAAGCAGTCCTAGACTCTGTTATATTTCACACAAAGCCTGTTCAATGAGCTTATGGCACCGTGAACCACTATAGGGGACCACCCGTGCCGCTTAGGTGATAAGAGCAACGTTTTACCAAATGCGGCTTTGGAACACGAGGATCCATATATATATCATTAGCCCAATAAAGCACGCGGACTTCTACATAATCAACACCTCACCCCACCAGGATTTAAACCCACAATCTTATAATTGTGACCGGGGAACGCTACCTCTGGGCTACCAGGACAATAAAAGCAGTCCTAGACTTCTGCTATATTTCACAAAAAGCCTGTTCAACAAGCTTATGGCGCTGCGAACCTCTAATGGGGACCATCCGTGCCGCTTACGTGATCAGAGCAACGTTTTACCAAATGCGGCTTCAAAACACGAGGATCCATATATATTTCATTTGCCCAATAAAGCACTCGGATTTCTACATATAATCCACACCTCACCCCACCAGGATTCAAACCCACAATCTTATAATTGTGACCGGGGTATGCTACCTCTGGGCCACCAGGAAAATAAAAGCAGTCCTAGACTCTACTATATTTCACAAAAAGCCTGTTCAACGAGCTTATGGCGCTGTGAACCTCTAATGGGGACCATCTGTGCCGCTTAGGTGATCACAGCAACGTTTTACCAAATCCGGCTTGGAAACACAAGGATCCATATATATTTCATTAGCCCAATAAAGCTCTCGGACTTCTACATATAATCAACACCTCACCCCACAAGGATTCGAACCCACGATCTTCTAATTGTGACCGGGGAACGCTACCTCTGGGCCACCAGGACAATAAAAGCAGTCCTAGACTCTGCTATATTTCACACAAAGCCTGTTCAACGATCTTATGGCGCCATGAACCTCTAATGGGGACCACCCGTGCCGCTTAGGTGATAAGAGCAACGTTTTACCAAATCCAGCTTGGAAACACGAGGATCCATATATATTTCATTAGCCCAATAAAGCACGCGGACTTCTACATATAATCAACTCCTCACCCCACCAGGATTTGAAGCCATGATCTTATAACTGTGACCGGGGAACGCTACCTCTGGGCCACCAGGACAATAAAAGCAGTCCTAGACTCTGCTATATTTCACACAAAGCCTGTTCAACGAGCTTATGGCGCCGTGAACCTCTCATGGGGACCACCCGTGCCGCTTAGGTGATGAGAGCAACGTTTTACCAAATGCGGCTTCAAAACACGAGGATCCATATATATTTCATTAGCCCAATAAAGCACGCGGACTTTTACATATAATCAACACCTCACCCCACCAGGATTCGAACCCACGATATTATAATTGTGACCGGGGAACACTACTTATGAGCCACCAGGACACTTTAAGCAGATCTAGACTCTGTTAGATTTCACACAAAGCGTGTTCAAAGAGCTTATGGCGCCGTGAACCACTATAGGGGACCACCCGTGCCGCTGAGGTGATCAGAGCAACGTTTTACCAAATCCGGCTTGGAAACTCGAGGATCCATATATATTTCATTAGCCCAATAGAGCACGCGGACTTCTACATATAATTAACACCTCACCCCACCAGGATTTGAACCCACGATCTTATAATTGTGACCGGGGAGCGCTACCTCTGGGCCACCAGGACAATAAAAGCAGTCCTAGACTCTGCTATATTTCACACAAATCCTGTTCAACGAGCTTATGGCGCCGTGAACCTCTAATGGGGACCACCCGTGCCGCTTATATGATCAGAGCAACGTTTTACCAAATACGGCTTCTAAACACGAGGATTCAAATATATTTCATTAGCCCAATAAAGCACTCGGACTTCTACATATAATCAACACCTCACCCCACCAGGATTCAAACCCACGGTCTTATAATTGTGACCGGGGTATGCTACCTCTGGGCCACTAGGAAAATAATAGCAGTCCTAGACTCTACTATATTTCACACAAAGCCTGTTCAACGACCTTATGGCGCCATGAACCTCTAATGGGGACCACCCGTGCCGCTTAGGTGATCAGTGCAACGTTTTACCAAATCCGGCTTGGAAACACGAGGATCCATATATATTTCATTAGCCCAATAAAGCACTCGGACTTCTACATATAATTAACACCTCATCCCTCCAGGATTCAAACCCACAATCTTATAATTGTGATCGGGGTATGCTACCTCTGGGCCACCAGGACAATAAAAGCAGTCCTAGACTCTACTATATTTCACACAAAGCCTGTTCAACGAGCTTATGGCGCTGTGAACCACTATAAGGGACCACCCGTGCCGCTTAGGTGATCAGAGCAACGTTTTAGCAAATGCGGTTTCGAAACACGAGGATCCATATAGATTTCATTAGCCCAATAAAGCACGCGGACTTCTACATTTAATCAACGCCTCACCCCATCAGGATTTGAAGCCACGATCTTATAATTGTGACCGGCGAACGCTACTTCTGGGCCAACAGGACAATAAAAGCATTCGTAGACTCTACTATATTTCACACAGAGCCTGTTCAACGACCTTATGGCGCCGTGAAGCTCTAATGGGGAACACCCGTGCTGCTTAGGTGATCAGAGCAACGTTTTACCAAATGCGGCTTCAAAACACGAGGATCCATATATATTTCATTCCCCAATAAAGCATGCGGCTTCTACATATAATCAACACCTCACCCCATCAGGATTCGAACCCATGCTCTTTTAATTGTGACCGGGGAACGCTACCTCTGGGCCACCAGGACAATAAAAGCAGTCCTAGACTCTACTATATTTCACACAAAGCCTGTTCAACGACCTTATGGCGCCATAAACCTCTAATGGGGACCATCCGTGCCACTTAGGTGATCAGAGCAACGTTTTACCAAATCCGGCTTCGAAACACAAGGATCCATATATATTTCATTAGCCCAATAGAGCACGCGGACTTCTACATATATTCAACACCTCACTCCACCAGGATTCGAACCCACGATCTTATAATTGTGACCGAGGAACGCTACCTATGGGCCACCAGGACACTATAAGCAGTCCTAGACTCTACTATATTTCACACAAAGCCTGTTCAACGACCTTATGGCGCCATGAACCTCTAATGGGGACCACCGTACAGCTTAGGTGATCAGAGCAACGTTTTACCAAATCCGGCTTGGAAACACGAGGATCCATATATATTTCATTAGCCCAATAAAGCACGCGGACTTCTACATATAATCAACGCCTCACCCGACCAGGATTTGAAGCCACGATCTTATGATTGTGACCGGGGAACGCTACCTCTGGGCCACCAGGACAATAAAAGCAGTCCTAGACTCTGCTATATTTCACACAAAGCCTGTTCAACGAGCTTATGGCGCCGTGAACCTCTCATTGGGACCACCTGTGCCGCTTAGGTGATCAGAGCAACGTTTTACCAAATGCGGCATCAAAACACGAGGATCCATATATATTTCATTTGCCCAATAAAACAGGCGGACTTCTACATATAATCAACACCTCACCCAACCAGGATTTGAAGCCACGATCTTATAATTGTGACCGGAGAACGCTACCTCTGGGCCACCAGGACAATAAAAGCAGTCCTAGACTCTGCTATATTTCAAACAAAGCCTGTTCAACGAGCTTATGGCGCCGTGAACCTCTCATTGGGACCACCCGTGCCGCTTAGGTGATCAGAGCAACGTTTTTCCAAATGCGGCTTCGAAATACGAGAATCCATATATATTTCATTAGCCCAATAAAGCACTCGGACTTCTACATATAATCAACACCTCACCCCACCAGGATTCAAACCCACAATCTTATAATTGTGACCGGGGTATGCTACCTCTGGGCCACCAGGACAATAAAAGCAGTCCTAGACTATACTATATTTCACACAAAGCCTGTTCAACGAGCTTATGGCGCTGTGAACAACTATAGGGGACCACCCGTGCCGCTTAGGTGATCAGAGCAACGTTTTACCAAATGCGGCTTCAAAACACGAGGATCCATATATATTTCATTTGCCCAATAAAGCACGCGGACTTCTACATATAATCAACACCTCACCCCACCAGGATTCGAACCCACGATCTTCTAATTGTGACCGAGGAATGCTACCTCTGGGCCACCAGGACACTAAAAGCAGTCCTAGACTCTGCTATATTTCACACAAAGCCTGTTCAATGAGCTTATGACGCTGTGAACCTCTAATGGGGACCATCCGTGCCGCTTAGGTGATCAGAGCAACGTTTTACCAAATCCGGCTTCGAAACACGAGGATCCATATATGTTTCATTAGCCCAATAAAGCACGCGGACTTCTACATATAATCAACACCTCACCCACCAGGATTCAAACCCACAATCTTATATGGTGGCCAGGTGTTGTCTTTACTTGCTCTGGGCCACCAGGACAATAAAAAGCGGTCTAGACTGCTATATTTCCACTGCAGCTTCTTCCTTGACTTATGGCTGTGAACAACTATAAGGGACCACCCGTGCAGCAAATTGATCAGGCAACGTTTTTACCAAATCGGCTTCGAAACACGAGGATCCATATATATTTCATTAGCCCAATAAAACCGCAGCGGACTTCTACATATAATCGCGCCTCACCCACCAGGATTCAAACCCACGATCTTATAATGGTGACCGGGGTATGCTACCTCTGGGCCACCAGGACAATAAAAGCAGTCCTAGACTCTACTATATTTCACACAAAGCCTGTTCAACGACCTTATGGCGCCATGAACCTCTAATGGGGACCACCCGTGCCGCTTAGGTGATCAGGTCAACGTTTTACCAAATGCAGCTTCGAAACACGAGGATCCATATATATTTCATTGGCCCAATAAAGCACGTGGACTTCTACATATAATCAACGCCTCACCCCACCAGGATTTGAAGCCACGATCTTATAATTGTGACCGGGGTATGCTACCTCTGCGCCACCAGGACAATAAGAGCAGTTCTAGACTCTACTATATTTCACACAAAGCCTGTTCAACGACCTAATGGTGCCATGAACCTCTAATGGGGACCACCCGTGCCGCTTAGGTGATCAGAGCAACGTTTTGCAAATCACGGTTTCAATACGAGATATATAGATTTCATTAGGCCAATAAAAACGCGGACTTCTACATTTTAATCAGCATCTCACCCCACCAGGATTCAAACCCACGATCTTATAATTGTGACCGAGGTATGCTACCTCTGGGCCACCAGGACAATAAAAACAGTCCAAGACTCTACTATATTTCACACAAAGCCTGTTCAACGACCTTATGGCGCCATGAACCTCTAATGGGGACCACCCGTGCCTTGGTGATCAGAGCAACGTTTTACCAAATGCTGGTTTCAGAAACCACGAGGATCCATATATATTTCTGTGCGCCCAATAAAAGCCTGCAGCGGACTTCTACATTTAATCAACGCCTCACCCCATCAGGATTTGAAGCCACGATCTTATAATTGTGACCGGGGAACGCTACCTCTGGGCCAACAGGACAATAAAAGCATTCGTTGACTCTACTATATTTCACACAGAGCCTGTTCAACGACCTTATGGCGCCGTGAAGCTCTAATGGGGAACACCCGTGCTGCTTAGGTGATCAGAGCAACGTTTTACCAAATGCGGCTTCAAAACAAGAGGATCCATATATATTTCATTCCCCAATAAAGCATGCGGCTTCTACATATAATCAACACCTCACCCCATCAGGATTCGAACCCATGCTCTTTTAATTGTGACCGGGGAACGCTACCTCTGGGCC
>NW_024744458.1:0-12571 GCF_018991925.1 Homarus americanus
ATTAACACAAAAAATAAATTGTTACATTACATCGACTATCAAGACATAACTTACAATACAAATTAATAAATAATTGTACCAGGCAGATAAAATATTAGTTACAAAAAATTATGAAAATAGTCTTAATGTTCACGCCAGAACTTACCCCATAACAAAAGCCATACAACATTTTCCCAGTTAAGACTTCGTTAAATACAATCTCAAACTCCTTCTCAGAAACTGTGTGTTGGTGGTGTGCCACGTGTGGTGTGTGTGTGTGTGTGTGTGTGTGTGTGTGACAGCACCTTTGTTTTATACAAATATTCACCCAAATGAATAACACCAAGTAATTCACCATGTTATTCACGACTCTTAGATCACTTGGCTTGCGTCTCTCAAAAGGTCGAGCCAGGGTCAGCTGATTCAGTAAACACCGCTCACATTAATAGGGACCTGCCACACTTTGCCATAAACAGATAAATTGTACCGGGAATTTTCCCACCACACACTCATCATTGTCACTTTATGTAACTTGCTGACAAAACCATGACCCTTCAGGCCTTTTACGCCCTTAATGCATGAGTCATAAAGGCAAGCATGAATTCCGCATGCTTCCCAGTTGGGCACTGTAAACGCTTCTGCGCTTCACCTTGCACAGGATGTAAGGGGGTGCCCAATAAACTAGCCCCCTCGTGGGCAATCTGTAATCACTACCACTGTCTCGCGGCCCAGAGTAGTAGTTGGACATATCACTAGACAGGGAAATTCACACTTAACACAAGTGTTATCTCAAGGTCATATTCACAACACTTCCCTGGACAGAATTCATAATTTATTTTCTCATATTACATCTATGTGTATACCTGCTACTAGATAAACAGAAAATGCCAAGAAGTGTTTACATCAAGCGCTGCCACTTAAGAGTTCCAAGAACTAAATTAAAACAATTAGTGTGTGTGTGTGTGTGTGCATGGTGTGTGTGTGCATGGTGTGTGTGTGCATGGTGTGTGTGTGTGTGTGAGTGTGCATGGTGTGTGTGTGCATGGTGTGTGTGTGTGTGTGTATATATGGTGTGTGTTTGTTTGTTTGTATGGTGTGTGCATGGTGTGTGTGTGTGTGTGTGTATGTGTGTATGGTGTGTGTATGTGTATGGTGTGTGTATGTATGGTGTGTGTGTGTGTGTGTGTGTGTATGGTTTGTACATGTACGGTGTGTGTATGGGTGTGTGTGATTGTGCATGGTGAGTGTGTGACTGTGTATGGGGTGTGTGTGTGTGTGTGTGTTTCCAATGCCATGAGGATAACATACAATTCTTAAAGCACTGGTCACATGGGCTCATTTTTTTTTTTTAGCAATTTCTTGCCGGAAAGTTATTTCGAGCAATTTTCGAGAAATTCGAGCAAGTTTTTGAAGCATTTTTATTGACAATCGTGATAGTCAATTTCTTGACTATTTCGAGCAAGATTATTGGTTCAAAACCCGGTTAATGCCATATTTAATGACACGAAGCTTATTTATCGAGTATTTACCTTGGCTATATATAACATAGATCAATAACATTATGTATAAAATGCACAAACAGTTTTTTACGACACACTGAGTTTATTATTTGGGTGGTGTTTTGGCGTGTTTGTTTACAAAACACAAGCCCATACAGCCGGTCATTCTCCACACACTAACAACCCTCCCTACTGTAACTACGATAGTTGAACCAGTCTATATTAAACACTCGTTCCTCCTCCTCGCCAGCCACTTACGAGTCCCCAATAGTTTTTCTTCGCTTTCTCTCATTTCTTTTTAGTAATAACAATAATACCAAGGATAGCTGCTGCGTCGTCTGCATTGTTGTTGTGATGTTCCGTCTCCCTTCTACTCGCACAGCGGCGTTAACTTTTTTTTCTTGCTGTAGTAACTGAACCAAGAGCCACTCGTGTGACCACATTTGAAAGAAATTACTCGTAATTTCTTGCTCCAAATTAATTGCTCATCAAAGGGATCGTGTGACCGTAACTTAAGTCACCCTTTAAGAAAAACTGTAAATACTGATTCACAAAACTTAAGGATAATTTCTGACTTGGAACCATCGGTGTAATGCAGAAAACAGTTATTGTATTCTAAAACCTACCCAAGAAATCTTTTACCCACTTACGATATAATTCTTTTCTATTCATCAATAGATGTTATTTTACTTTTTTATACGTATTTTTATTTTAGTAATTTATAAACTATTTTCTTTATATACTTCATTACCTTTTAGTGTAATGAAGAGAATGAATTACAGAAGGTTTTTATAATTATATTGCGAACAATATTTTTCCTCGCAATAAATAAACAATGACGATGATCTTGTTTACAATATGGAGCTTGATGTCTTACTCCATGTTCGTTTATTACATTTTCTACCATACCCGACTGTTCTTTTCTTTCTTGTGGTGAAGGTTTTTGACAATTGATATATATATAAAGTTGAGTTAAGAATAATGACTCTGATATTATAGCCATTAGGTCCTGAATAATAAGTGGTGTCTAAGTGAACAAATGTATGATGTCTTCAATTACCAGCGTAGTGTTGGGTAACAGTGGGGGTAGAAGCGAAGGGTAGGAGTGAAGGGTGGGAGTAAGGCGTGGGAGTAAGGGGTGGGAGTAAGGGGTGGGAGTAAGGGGTGGGAGTAAGGCGTGGGAGTAAGGGTGGGAGTAAGGGGTGGGAGTAAGGGGTAGGAGTAAGGGGTGGGAGTAAGGGGTGGGAGTAAGGGATGGGAGTAATGGGTGGGAGTAAGGGGTGCAGGAGTGGGGGTGGGAAGTAAGGGGTGGGAGATGGGGCGTGGGAGTGGTGGGAGTGGGCGTGGGGAGTGGGGGTGGGAATGGGGGAGTGGGGGTGGGAGTAAGGGGGTGGGGAGCTAGGCGTGGAGTATAGCGTGGGGAGTAAGGGGTGGGAGTAAGGGTGGGAGTAAGGGGTGGGAGTAAGGGGTAGGAGTAAGGGGTAGGAGTAAGGGGTGGGAGTAAGGGGGTGGGAGTAAGTGGTGGGAGTAAGGGGTGGGAGTAAGGCATGGGAGTAAGGCGTGGGAGTAAGGGTGGGAGTTATAGATTGGGAGTAGAGATTGGGGGTAAAGAGGTGGGAGTAAGGCGTGGGAGTGGGGTGGGAAGTAAGGGGTGCAGTAGGGGTGGGAGTAAGGGGCTGGGGTACAGGGGTGGGGAGTAAGCGGTGTAAGGTGGGGGTGGGAGTAAAGGCGTGGAAGTAAGGGGTGGGTTAAGGGGGTGGGATTAAGAATTGGGAGTAAGGGGTAGAGATGAGGGGTGGGAGTAAGGGGTGGCAGTAAGGGGTGGCAGTAAGGGGTAGGAGTAAGGGGTGGGAGCAAGGGGTACGAGTAAGAGGGTGGAAGCAAGGGGTGGAAGCAAGGGGTGGGAGTAAGGGGTATGAGTAAGTGGTAGGAGTAAGTGGTAGGAGTAAGGGGTAGAAGTAAGGGGTAGAAGTAAGGGGTAGGAGTAAGGGGTAGAAGTAAGGGGTAGAAGGAAGGGGTGGGAGCAAGGGGTGGGAATAAGGGGTGGGAATAAGGGGTGGGATTAAGGGGTGGGAGTAAGGGGTAGGAGTATGGGGTAGGAGTGACGAGTAAGAATGTGGGACAAGAGGGAGGGTTAGGTTACAAACTTCTATATACTTCAACATCTGTATCCTGCTGGTGATGTTCTCTCTTTAAACAATTTATAAAATAAATAAATAAATGGTCAGGTGTAAATGATAAGAGTATTTAACAGAGAAATACTGAGGTATTACAAGAAAGAACTAAAAACTGTCCACTGTGTGTATCAACATTTTATAAAAGTATTTGTGAAGCTGTAAAATACTTAGATATAAACTTTTAATTCAACTCTGTAATAAAAATAATTGCAATAATGAATCTAAACAAGAAATGAACTGGGTGAAAAAAATCTTCAAAATACTAAAAATATAAAGAAGAAGAATTACAGTAAAACCTGAATCATTGTAATAAACATTATTAAACTTTTCGTTGTTATGACCTAAAACAAACAAGGAAGACTCGTCTAGATTTTCGCTCTGTGAATTAACTCCTTGGATCGCTTTTGGGCAAGAGGGGAGTTACTCCGACTTATTCCGTGAAAATATTCCCAACTGTCCATAGAATTCGTTACAGTTTCCTTTATAGTAAGTGACTCACAAATGATTAATATTCCCATTCACCAATACTTTATCATATCAGAGAACAGTGCAGAGATAAGCTGGCCAATGAGCGATGGTCAAAGATAATACAGATTTAATACTGGATTGATAAGTACAGCTATAGTGATTTGTTTCATGTTACAGTAATAATATACTTTATCAAATGTTATAACTACCAAAGTGTTATTTTCGTGATCGATACCCTGCTGCAAGGATTATAACATCGTTTAAAAGTTCAGTAAAAATATCATGCAGATTAAAACCTAACCTAGTGTATCGTAACCTAACTTAGCCTTTCCTAAGCTAACTTAGACTATCCTAAACTAGCCTAACCTATCCTAATCACACCAAACCTAACCTATCCTAAATTTATATATCATCAACAGATTTATAGATATGTTGGAGAAATAATTATCAAACGTTTGTTGTCTCTGCAAATGTATTTTTAGAAAAAGAAAATGAAATGAAAACTTTCTAGAGAACTCAATTGTGTCATGAGCGTTGTGGCTTGGTTAGGTTAGGTAACATTATGTTAGGTTAGATAAGGTAAGGTAAGATTAGGTAAGGTGAGGTAGTGTTAGGGTTAAATACATTTTAATAATTTTGCATCAAAATAATCACGACTGAAGGTATCGGATAAAAAACCTCTGAATATAATTCTTTTTCTGAGAAAAAAATTTCTTTACCACTTATTTTTTGCCCCACTTTTTTTTATTAGGTTTGATGAACTTAGATTAGGTTAGGTATTATTTAACTCTGAGTCATGGGTACTTATTGGATACTTGGCAGAATAACTTGTTATAACTTGGTCCTAACAAAGGCGGAGTCTAAGCAAAAATGTTCACTTGACCTCATATTTGGATTTCATTACTGAAGGATATTTACAGCTATACCACATTAATATGGTCTATCTGCAAGTTTATTCAGTCATAAAAAAATATACCCTAAATGTGGACAATAAAAATCTTCTATTTTGGTACAAATTACTTGAAAAGTTATAAGAAGACAAAAGCTGCATCTCTTCCATTCAGCGAGAAATAGAACACCCAAGCCTCTTCTTGTCGTAAAAAAAAAAAACTAATATTGTATTTTAGTATGTTGATGTACAAAACATTTTCTTCATTATTCTATGATAAAACAAGTCTAACAAGCATTATTAAAACATATATTATTATTATTTTTTCATGCAATCGGGAAATAGCGACTACTATATCCAGGTTGATCGTGTTGAGGTCCTGTAAGTTACAGGCTAGATTACGAGCTCACTTACGGAGTTCGATGCCAAATATTTGTTTTGAGGATCCCGATCGGAGACTGTAAGTACAGTTACTTGGTAAACAAGTAGATACAGTGAAATAAACTGCTGTACCTAAATATTATGTAACTCAAAATATATTCCCAAAACAGCACGTTTACAGATGAAAATAATAAAAGCATAAATAATACAAACAAAATCAATTAATATGTTTTTTAATACAGTATTTTTAAATATCAGAAGCGTAGGTTCAGCGCTTCTTTTGTGTCTTTTTCCCGGTGAAGATGTAGTCTCCCCATGGCAAGTACTGGTCCTTTTGTACACGGCAGAAAGTGGTAGTTTCCTTCTTCTTCTTGTTGTTTTGGGTCTTGTTGTTTTGGGTCTTAGTGTGTTTTGTGGTCTGCAGTTTGTTAGATCGGGGGCCCTTCTCCTTCATCTGGCAAGGCTTCACCTCCACCTTAGTCACCTTCGATACAGTGCGTCGGAACACCATTGTGATGTACTGACACTAACAGCTCTCTCTCTGAGGTCAAATCAAAATTTGACCATACAGAAAGAATTACGGTTTAATAAGGTTGGAATTTAAAGAAATTGACAACAAAATGAAGCTCTGTTTATCACTATACTAAAGAGGGATGGTGTTTGTAAAGATGATGGATGGTGTTATAATATGTAGTGATGATGGATGGTGTTATGTGTAGTGATGAAGGATGGCGTTATATTGTAGTAATGATGGATGGTGTTATATGTAGTGATGATAAGAGGGTAATATATGTAGTGATGATGGATGGTGTTATATATATATTGATGATGCATGATGTTATATGTAGTGATGATGGTTAGTGTTATATGTAGTGATGCTGGATGGTGTTATATGTAGTGATGATGGATAGAGTTATATGTAGAGATGATGGATGATGTTATATGTAGTGATGATGGGTGGTGTTATATGTAGTGATGTTGGATGGTGTTATATGTAGTGATGATGGATGATATTATATGTAGTGATGATAGGATGGTTCTATATGTAGTGATGATGGATGGTGTTATATGTAGTGATGATGGATGATGATATATATAGTGATGATAGGTTGGTTTTATATGTAGTGATGATGGATGGTGTTATATGTAGTGATGATGGATGGAGTTATATGTAGTGATGATGGATGATGTTATATGTAGTGATGATGGTTGGTGTTATATGTAGTGATGTCGGATGGTGTTATATGTCGTGATGGATGGTTCTATATGTAGTGATGGTGGATGGTGTAATATGTAGTGATGATGGATCGTGTTATATGTTGTGATGATGGATAGTGTTATATGTAGTGATGTTGATGGATGGTGTTATAAGTAATGATGATGGATGTTATATGTAGTGATGAAGGATGGTGTTAGTGAAGATTGTGAAGTGAGATGTAGTGAAGATTGTGAAGTGAGATGTAGTGAAGATTGTGAAGTAAGAAGTGGTAAAGATTGTGAAGTAAGATGTGGTAAAGATTGTGAAGTGAGATGTAGTGAAGATTGTGAAGTGAGATGTAGTGAAGATTGTGAAGTGAGATGTAGTGAAGATTGTGAAGTGAGATGTAGTGAAGATTGTGGAGTGAGATGTAGTGAAGATTGTGGAGTGAGATGTAGTGAAGATTGTGAAGTGAGATGTAGTGAAGATTGTGAAGTGAGATGTAGTGAAGATTGTGAAGTGAGATGTAGTGAAGATTGTGAAGTGAGATGTAGTGAAGATTGTGAAGTGAGATGTAGTGAAGATTGTGAAGTGAGATTTGGTGAAGATTGTGAAGTGAGATATGGTGAAGATTTGTAAGAGAGCAGAGATGTAGTGGAGAGATTGTGTGGTGAGGATGTAGTGAAGATTGTGAAGTGAGAATGTGGTGAAGATTGTGAGTGAGATGTAGTGAAGATTGTGAGTGAGATGTGTGAGATTGTGAAGTGGGGGATGTAGTGAAGGTGTGAGTGGGGATGTAGTGAAGATTGTGAGAGTGAGATGTGGTGAAGATTGTGAAGTGAGATGTGAAAGTGAAGATTGGCGGAAATTGAGATGTGAGTGAAGATTGTGAAGTGAGATGTAGTGAAGTTTGTGAAGTGGGATGTAGTGAAGATTGTGAAGTGAGATGTAGTGAAGATTGTGAAGCGGGATGGAGTGAAGATTGTGAAGTAAGATGTAGTGAAAATTGTGAAGTGAGATGTAGTGAAGATTGTGAAGTGATATGCAGTGAAGATTGTGAAGTGAGATGTAGTGAAGATTGAGAAGTGAGATGTAGTGAAGATTGTGAAGTGAGATGTAGTGAAGATTGTGAAGTGAGATGTAGTGAAGATTGTGAAGTGGGATGTAGTGAAGATTGTGAAGTGAGATGTAGTGAAGATTGTGAAGTGAAATGTAGTGAAGATTGTGAGGTGAGATGTAGTAAAGATTGTGAGGTGAGATGTAGTGAAGATTGTGAAGTGAGATGTAGTGAAGATTGTGAAGTGAGATGCAGTGAAGATTGTGAAGCGAGATGTAGTGAAGATTGTGAAATAAGATTATAAAGTAAACTGTAGTAATTGAGGTTAAACGAACGCGGGTTATTCTGTAGTGTATCCCTGTCTTGTTAACGTGGAACCAACATGGCGGTGGTTCTCAATATAGATACGTTATTTTGCCGGGAATTTCTGTCAAAACAAAATATGAATCAACCATATTTAGCCCTAAATTAACCAAACGGCTTTATTATATATTCTAAGTTTTTTAAGTTGGATAGATCAGATCAGGTTAGGTTAAGTCAGGTTGGGTTAGGTTAGGTTAGTTTTGTTAATTTTGCCACTTAGAGGCTAGTTTATTGTGCCCCCCATACTCATCCTGTCAGCTGTAGCACAGAGAGATTACAAAGTGGTGTTAAATGAGGTAGGTGGTTAAGTTAAGTTTCAATAGGTTAGGTTAGATTATGTCAGGTTGGGTTAAGTTAGGTAAGGTAGGTAATAAGTAGATAGGTTATGTTAGGTAGGTGGGAAAGTTAGGTTTGATTAGGTTAGCTTATGTCAGACGGGGAGGTTAGGTTAGATTATGTCAGGTTAGGTTAGATTATGTCAGGTTAGGTCAGATTTCGTCAGGTTAGGTTAGATTATGTTAGGTTAGGTCAGATTACGTCAGGTTAGGTTAGATTATGTCAGGTTAGGTTAGATTATGTCAGGTTAGGTTAGATTATGTCAGGTTAGGTTAGATTATGTCATGTTAGGTTAGATTATGTCAGGTTAGGTCAGATTACGTCAGGTTAAGTTAGATTATGTCAGGTTAGGTCAGATTACGTCAGGTTAGGTTAGATTATGTCAGGTTAGGTAAGTAGGTAGAGGTGGGTAAAAAAGGTTAGGTTAGGTCGGCAGGTTTTAGTGTAGGAGCTTAAGTAATCCCGTAAAAATTTCATGTTAATTTTTGACACCATACATTATAATAATCCTTATAAACTATGTTAAGGAAATGTGGTGTCATTTTTTCTGAACGGTTTATTATTAGTTTTATGCCTTTAAAGAAGTTTTATCAAAGAGCGGCGTAATGAACCACAGATGTATTACCATTAAGTCCTAATTAACTTAAAACATGACTAATAACCTATGAACATGTAGTATTATATGATTACAATTTAACATAATATATCATGAATGCTGTTATAATATCATAAGTGTGTTACAAACATGGCTGCTCATATAGGCCATCCTGTCTCTGGCAAAGAAGAGATTGCAGTAAGTAAAATTATTTGCTAAAGACAAATACTGGAAATTAAACATATACATATTACCATTATCTGAAAAGCTTAGAACCACCGTTTTATATTTATTAAAAGTTTGTAGTGTTATACATCATGTGTAAACAAGTCACAAGTTATTATTTACGACATTGCTTCAGTCCTCATCATCAGAGTCTTCTGTGTACAACAGATTCCTTCACCTTGTTTAGGCATTTCTCATCATCTGCTTGACAGTTACACATCTCGGTGCATGTCATGCTATTCTTTCTGATTCTTTCTGTATGAACATGACAATGATCCACATTTCCTGACGCCACATCCACATTTAACAAGTTCTGTGATTGCTTCTGGAGCTGGTGGTTGGTCTGATAGTACTAGTATGAAACAGTCATTGTCAATCTTCCAGCCATACTCTAATTGTGAAAGCATTTCACTGTCTGTATCACAAGACCACAGAAGAGCTTGATACCTTCCTCTCAATATATGATACTTTAGAGTTGCTGCAGTCGCTGGTAGTTCTCCAGCTTCTGCCTGCGTTTTCTTGAAGAGATGCCATCTAAGTTATGACAGTTTAGTGAAAGTCATTCGTGGACAGTAGAGCTTAAATACAAATTCCTTTAGACCAATAAACATGTCTGCTGGAGGGCATTTGGTCTACTCAGCATCTGGAATGCATCTAGGACTTTTGTGTTAGATTTCATCAAATTGCTCCAACATGCTTTCTTTCCTTTGTCAACAAATTTTCCAATGCAGTCAGATCCTGTGAAGGCATGGAAACCTGTAAGGCTCTCTGCCAAATGTGTCGTCGCTCACCAGTTCCTGTTTTCATACTTGTATTTTCTCCAAGTTGAGGCTGCTTTAATATGCCAAACACATCAGTGTCTGGTGACTTGATATGTACAGTGCTGCCCTTCTGTGATGCATATACTGTATGTCCTGCTTAAGTTCTATAACTTGTGATAGCAATTTGATGGTTGAAGTCATATTTGCTGCTTTCCACGACAGAAGATTAACCTTGGACATCTTTTCCCAGATGCTCAATGGACCAACAATACGTTTCTTGACAAAATTTTCATAATTTTGTCTTCCAACTTCATATGCACATAGATTGTCATGTTTGGCATTTTCTGGCATTACAGCTCCAGTTACCAAGTTTAAAAGAGCATCATTTTCCTGGGATTACAGTCACCAATAACATTGTGTAGCTTCTGTACATCAGCATATTGACGGCTGACAATAGCTGTAGAGAGCTCATGATGTTCTGTTCTTTTGTAATCTTTATGAGTTTGATATTTTATGTAATGAACTTAATTTGAAAACCCAAATGGTAGTATATGATCTTTTATCACCTTAGACACTCTGTGCGTCATGCCTCTCAAGTGATTTTTTTTCTCTCTTACTTCTCACCAAGACAGAAATGCGGCCCTTTATCCATCCGAAATATCACTTATATTTCCTCGCCAATCTACAGGTGCCAAGGTTTGAAAGCGGATGGTCGGTAAAAATTAACCTGAAATTTTTACGTGACCACATATTGTCTTGTTGAGTTTCTGAGAGAACTTCACGGCTAAATAGCGCCTCTGTATTGATAGCCGGTACATGTCGTAATATCCACCGCTCATAGTTAAATCTTTATGTCCGTTTATTTTGTCCTAATTTAAGTATCAAAGAGTGTTTTCATTTTTAAGTATCTTAAGTATCTTTTTTCCTCACTCTTAGGTATCTAAGTATGATTTTTTTTCATTTTTAAGTAACTAACCTTATTTTTGTTTTCATTATTAAATGTGATTGATATAGACAACAGAAGTAAATATCAGCTGGAGGTCGTAAACGAAGCTGATGTGAAGTATTTTGACTCACTGTTCCCACGAACTAATTGCTTCTCTGGTTTATACCGAAGAAATAAAACTGTCAACGAACCATCCGATTCAAATGTGTCTTAGGCGATACAGGGTGTTTAGGCGTCATTCTGATACCAAGAATGAGTTTGTGTACTGTGGTGAAGCTGGGGGTAGGATAGGGTTGGGTTGGGTTGGGATGGGTTAGGATTACGCATGTGTGGGTATATTCTGTCGCATTTTATAGGTATCTTGCGGTTTTCCCTTTATTCCTTCTTTATCATGAGTATCTGTGCCTATTAATACACCACCTCGCAGGATAGTGGAAGAGGAATGGATAGTAACGAGATAATATTCTTCTTACATATACCTTAGCTTGATTACAGGTAACACCAGGTAGAAGTTACGTGACTATTAAGAGTTTTCCTCGACTTGGCTGATTCAACTGTAAGACTTGCTGTATTTATCCTTATTAAAATCCTCCACCTGTAAGACCCTCCTCTTGTAAGACTCTCCACCTGTAAGACCCTCCACTTGTAAGACTCTCCACTTGTAAAACCCTTTATGGATTTGAAATACCTTCTCGTCTTGACTCCACTAGTACTGTACACACCCTCTCTAGCCTTAGTTTACAGTAATGTTGAAGTATATAATGAAGACTCACAGCTCATGGGTTAGAAAAACAAAAGATGCTTGTTTTATTTATTTATTTATTTATTTATTTATAGCTTATTTTAGAATCCCCGAAAGTTAGAACAAAATGGCTGATGGGACTCACAAGCGGGCGATGTTTACAGTATGGACCATGAATAAAAAATAAATGAAAAATAAAATAAATAAATCGTAAATTGGTGCATTGTTTCTCCAGGGGTAATTATAGAAGTACAAATGTTCTCCAGCAGTGGGTAACGATCATAGCCACGTATAGAGCTTCTAACGCAGGTAGATTGATATAGATGCATTACCTGGAGTTAGTGGGTTACAGGGGCCTCCTACACGATAATATTAAAGGTGTGTTTTCCTTCTGTTTGTGGCACTTGAGGTGTTTAGGTTAGGTTTAATTAAAATGGTTTAGTTATAATAGTTATATTACGATAAGTTAAGTTGAATTTAGAACTTTTGATTTGCATATATCGTGTTTTAGAAGGATTTGTTAGCTAATAAGTTTAATTTGGATAAGTTTAGTTTAATTTAGATCATTTGATTTTACAAGGTCGTATTATAATGACTGGGAACCATATAGAAACTGTTAGAGAAGTAAATATTTCTACGGCAGTGAATGAGTAAGTCAATAAGTGGTGTATAGAGCTGCTGACGCAACTTAAACGGTATATACTGTACATTATATGTTATCAGAGCTTTCCTGTTGTACGTAACCGCCTCCGTCAAAGTGTCTTACTGGCTCATGTGAAGATTAGCCTCTAGTTTATTTAACCTCAAGATTAACTACACTGGCACTGCCTGACCTGACCTGACCTGACCTACCCTACCCTACCCTACCTACCCTACCCTACCCTACCCTAACCTAACCTAACCTAACTTAACTTCCCAAGTAGCGTTAGGTTAATCATTAGTTGAAATAAGCTGG
>NW_024744459.1:0-11067 GCF_018991925.1 Homarus americanus
GGGTGAATGCAGCAAAGGCCGCATGTGGCTCTGTGTTAGCAATTTCAGACAGAGCTTGGATTTCACTAACCCACTCATTCACCTTTCGCGCTACGTACTCGGTCTTGAAGTCCGTAGTGCCAATCACTGCGCCTAGATGTCTTTGGCCGTCCTTAGTTATTTTGACCTCACTTCCGCCAAAAACCTCCAATGCCCGTTCATAATGTTCTGGCTTCACGATGAGGAAGGACTTGCTGGCGTTTGGGTGGTACCCTATTTGTGGACCTCGCGATGTTACCAAGTCCCACCACTTTTTGATGTCCTCCACTTTTCCTGCTCCTGTGAGGTCATCAGCATATGCCACTTGTTTGACCCCAGTTGTTTCAAATTTTATTTCTTGTTGGAGCACTGATAGGCCAAATGCATACATTGCCATTGCAACGGGGTCCCCCTGTGTTGTTCCCTCGGTCGACTGTAGGATGGTATCACCTCGTAGAGCCTTGTTGTTTACTATGTAGAGGTCTGATGGATTCCTATACGAATTTTCAACATACATCGCAAAGCTTGGATACTTGATCTTGATGTTGTGCAGTGCAGCCCTGCGGTTAAGTATGTTGAATGCGTTTGAAGCATCCAACAGGAGAACGGCCTCACAATCACGCTGCTCAAATATCGTTCTCATGGCGTGAATGGCAGCCTCCCCACCAGCCTGGTGGCCAGCACACGCTTGTAGGTTCCCTGCTGCTGCCCTGACATCATCCTTTACCACCTCCATTATGCATTTTCCGATGATCCGCCTCAGCACTTCCCCCACCCCTATAGGTCTACATCCTGGTTTCTTTTCCAGAGGAATAAGGCGGCAGGCCGTCAGGGCCTGGAGGTGATGGCAGCAAGAGGATGCAAGCTTTCTTGCAAGGGCGGCAATGGCAGTGCAGAGATCGCTTGCTACAGAGCCAAACTTGTTTGTGCTGAGGATGACTCTCCAACCGTTTGCATCCAGACCTGAAAGGCCGGCTCCTCCTCGAGTCTTCAGTGCCTTTTTCCACACCATCTCTCCTGTTATTTTCTCGAACAGGACAGCATTTGGTGGGATATAGTCACCCTGGAACCTGATGCCTTCATCTTCGCTTGCAGGGGGATGTTTCTCTTTCAATAGTTTTAATGTCTCTCTGTTTATTGGCATCACCCCACCGTAGGATTCCTCTGTGAGAGATCTTACCGCAAGAGACACTTTTCCCACACGCATTTTGTTTCCAAATTTTCTTGCCACGTCATCGGTGTTTTGCTTTCCGTCACCCGTAATTTTTAGTCTCTCCTGCAGTGTTCTTGCTTCACATAGGAGATCATCTAGGGCCCCAGTCCGCCACATTGTCGACCTTCTCTTCATTGCTGCCACATTTTCTTTGTGCTTAGCCTTTGTGTGTGTCCTCTGACAAAATAGATGTGGTATTATTGCCAGTATTTGAAGAGCTAGGGGAGCGAGGAAGCGGTCCTGAGTGTAATCAGTCATGAAGCGAGTCATCTCCCGAATCATTACTTTGGTGGCCGCACACGTGGGTGGTTCAAATAAGTTAGCGGGTGACCACTTGACAATTTCTGAGTAGGTTTCATTGACCCATATGTCTGCATTTTCCATCGACATGCCATTCCACTGAGGTGGCTGTCTCTCATTCTCCTCGTGGACACCTGCTACTAAGGGAGCAGCATTTATTAGTACTACATTTACGGGTTGAGTAGACTCACTGCTGTCATTTCGAACATCATCGGGTAGTTGGGTCCCGGCGATATCCACTGTGGCCACCTGTGTCGGCTCCCTGCGACGTGGGTTCCGACACTGGCCTCGCTTCTTACAATCCACACATGGTCGGTTATTTCTCGCACAAACACAATTTGTGCAGTTTTGGTTCGGGTTAGCACAGACGCAGCAATGATTGTTGCCAGGCATAGTGAACAGCACCTTGCGCGACAGTTACGTCCGCCTCCGAACATCTGATTTAGTCCCAGGCACAAGATAATACTGGTTCTTATGAGGGAAGGGCGGAGAGGTGACTGCTGCTACTACTACTAAATAAAACATGTATCACTTTCCCGTCACGACTTAACAATTTCAGGTGAACAACTCATTGCGCACACCTTGAAAAAAACAAACAACTGGTGAGACTTAACAACTGGTTAAAAAATACATATTAAATTCCCATTATAAATATTTTAACCCTATCATCAAGCCGAGACACACAGACAACAACCTGCCTTTTCAATATGCTATAAATTAAAGAATCTTCTGTTTACATTCATTCACATAGTAGTTTGGCAGCCATTGAGCAAACATCTGGCAGGAAATATAAAACTCTCTTTACACATTTCGGGTCCAGAACGTAGCCGAAGTTAAGTTTGAATTAAACATATTTCATCTGTCTTTAAATTAATCTAATTTAACCTATCCTTAGCTTAACCTAGTTTATCCTATCCTTAACCTATCTTAATCGTAAACCCAACTTAAAATACATCTAACCTAAGTTACCATCACCTTAACCTAATCTCAACTAAACTAACTTAATACTACCCGAACCGAATCGAAGCTAAACTAACGTATCTCTAACCTAACCTAACCTAACCGAACCTAACCGAACCTAACCGAACCTAACCGAACCTAACCTAACCTAACCTAACTGAATCAAACCTAACGTAACTTGACCTACCTTAATCGAATTTATCTTAACGCCTAATCTAACGTATCCTTAACCTAACCTAGTCTGATCTACTTGACCCCTAACTAAACCTAGGGACCTCAGTGTGAGCGGGCCCTAATTTACCCCTAACCTGCCCTAACTGACCCCTAACCTAACCTACCCTAACCTAACCTAACCTACTCTAACCTGCCTCTATCCTCAACTCGCCCCGAACATTAAATCTACCTTTAATTTAAACTAACCTCACCTAACCAACCCGGGGTATAGTTGAAGTTCAGTGCAGTACCAGACCAATGTATTACTGGCTTACTATAATTTTCCTATTACTCCGACGAAAACGTAAAGCCTAAAAATAAACTTTGTATCTTTCTTTTTTACGAACAATTTACACATTTACAGTGGATCGAATTCATGGCAGTGTTTTATGGTCAGCTTTACGACAGAGACAACGCCTTAACAAACACGGGTTGCTAATTTTACAGGTGTTTTAAGATAGCGTAAATTACCTCAACGGCGGGCAGTAGTTGTGACTGGGAGGACTACGGTGTATGTGTGTAATAATAATAATAATAATTAACGGTTTATTGAAAAAGTTCTGCAGCCCGAAGGCTGAAAATATACATTGGACATAAATGACTTATTACATACATTGGTGGTTTAACAAAAGCCTTCATTAGAGAAAGTGTAGTAACTTCCTCCCAGATGGTGTTAGGAGGGACCTCACGTGGTGTAGTAGTTCCCTCATAGATGGTGTTATGAGGGGCCTCACGTGGTGTAGTAATTCCCTCACAGATGGTGTTATGAGGGGCCTCACGTGGTGTAGTAATTCCCTCACAGATGGTGTTATGCGGGTCCTCACGTGGTGTAGTAATTCCCTCACAGATGGTGTTATGAGGGGCCTCACGTGGTGTAGTAATTCCCTCACAGACGGTGTTATATGAGTGAGGTGTGGTCCCAGGCCTTCCTATCGTAGACGGATTAACACATCGCTGGTTGTTGGGTCTCACGGGCCGTTATCACTGGGTACCTGGGACCTCACTGTGTGAAGGTTAACTTGGGTGAGACTGTTACTGTTGAGTTGTTCTCACTGACTTAAGCACTGTTCACCACTGTTCACCTCTGTTTAACACTGGTTCCATTCCTTTCCTAAATGAAATAGTAACTTCTGGCGAGAACTTGTTGATATTCCGGTGGGGAGGAGGGTTCAGGGGAGGGAGTTGGTATGGGCCAACTTAACAGTTGACCTGGCTGCTCCGAGAGGAGCGCCAGGTACGTCTTGACCCTTCGGTGTGTGTGTGTGTGTGTGTGTGTGTGTGTGTGTGTTGTGACCCCGTCTTTAAAAAGTTAATTAAACCTCAGTATGAGACACAAACCACGAAAATGTAATACAATTTAGTGAGGTGAGACGGAGAAAGAAGCAGTGAGAGGCAGATCAAAGACCAGCCTCCTCCTCCACCAATAGGTCTGGGCTCCGGCTATCGTGGTCTACACGCCTCTCAACACCCGGCCAGATTTGCCAGTCAAGATTACTGTTTGCTGATGTAATGGCGGCGAGGTCATACACAGCCGAATACCGAGCCCAACCTTACCCCACATTACCACACGTTCAATTTATAATAAAAAATGTTTTATGGTATTTACGGTAATGAGTTTCAAGACCGGTCTAATTGGTTGTAACATTTTTGTCAATTGGATTACATTTAAAGTAACTTCAGTAACAGGTAATTAAGGAACAATACGACAGCTGTTGCTTGCTTTTATAACGTGTTTGAATTACTGTAAACACACATTACTATTGATGAGCGTATAATGAAAAAAATATGACCCAATATAATACAA
The DNA here is from genome assembly GCF_018991925.1 of Homarus americanus. Classification (NCBI taxonomy): domain Eukaryota; kingdom Metazoa; phylum Arthropoda; class Malacostraca; order Decapoda; family Nephropidae; genus Homarus; species Homarus americanus. Next base: position 4,509 of record NW_024744459.1, read on the forward strand.
TAAAACTGTTTTCGATAATATATTTTATATCCAAATGAATTATTGGCATAAAAACTGACGTAACTTGTCCAATAAAGTCTTTAATAACCAAACACAGATTGTGGTTAATTTTCCACGAATAAAATGTATTCCAAGATCTTTAATCTGTGTATAAAATCGGCAATAAAATTCTCAATGAGACATTTAATAAACTATATATCACAGTGAGTATATTATATTAGGTGCCTTGTATAATTAGATGAGCTAAAATAAAAGAATCAAACAGTGACTATATCAACTGAGGCTGATTCGAGAGAGACATCCAGAACTTATGACAAACATATCTAACATTTTAATTGTTAAGTTAAAATGCCCTCAGTGAACTGATCCATCAATGAATCTACTACAGTATGTATCACTAATCCAACTAATTACCAGCAGAGATGAAGGTTTTTTTAACATGTTTACGCGTCTTATCAATGATTCACTGGTATCATAATTAACAGGTGAAAATCGTCTTTACTATAAATATTCAGCAGTGATTTAAACACGAGGAATTTAATATTCTCTAATTAAATACTCTTAGGACAAGGAACTTAATTTGAGTGATTAGATAGACGAGGCAATTGATTTCCTTTTGTGTGTGTTTGTGTGTGTGTGTGTGTGTGTGTGTGTGTGTGTGTGTGTGTGTGTGTGCAGATTTTAATAGGAATATAAATAGTACACACCATCATTTCAAAAACTATTGAATCGATTTGGGTGAAACTTGACACACGGTTTAAGTATTAGCCATAAAATGAACTGAAAACCAATTCTTACAAATTATAGATAAAAAATGAACGTAAAAAACCCAGGTACGTTCCTTCTTCCATTATTCCCAGTGACTCCCTCTACCACATCCCGGTTACCTCCAGATAACAAACAGTAAAGGTTATGTTAGTCCTGTGATTTTTAAAGGAACATACAGAGGCTGAACTAACTCACTATACCGGGTTTATTGCTCAGTTACACAGTCGGATTTGTCTTTCCGTTTTTTCTCCATTTTATCACATTTACTAATCTTTTTTTTTGAGATATAATCAGTTATATTTAGAGCTTCTTTCAAATGTAATGGGTCATATGTAACTTCTTTCACATATAATCATTCATGACTTCTAAATTTATTCAGATATCGTACTTTTCAACTTCTTTCACATCTGATCAATGATATCTACAGCTGCATTATTACAACTTTCATATATAATCATACTCAAAGTTTCTTTCAAACTCACTCAGTCATGTGGTACAGTTTCTTTTATAGAAAGTTAAGCATATTTCTAATTTATTTAAAGAACAGGTTGTAATAAAAAAATACTAAAAGAATTAATTAAATATGATGCTGATAGGGTGAAGGGTTGAGAGAGAGAGAGAGAGAGAGAGAGAGAGAGAGAGAGAGAGAGAGAGAGAGAGAGAGAGAGCTGTCCATTCAAGAAAAAATAAAGCCCTTCAACATACAGTTACAGTACTTTCACACACGACCTTCACCTTTCACCTCTTGCGTCCAAAACAGAACAAAATAAATTTTGTGTGTTTTGCCTCTGGCCACCTCACAACCCTACAGCTAAGTTGTATGCAAATTAGTTTAAAACACTTAACATTTAATCCCAAATAAAGTTCGAAACCTTTGATCTTGAACAGGGACTTAGAACTTGTCTTACCAAAACAAAAATGGGATGATTTATTCATTAGCTAACAGCAAATCTCTCTCTTTAGGTAAAACGAAAGAATATTTCAACTCATTCTACAGCCACCAGTCTTACGTTTACTTCCTTTGACCTTAAACTTTGACCCACATTTTCCCAACATGAGAAACGACAAGCGGTGAAAGCCACGATCTGTCATATTTCATCACAAATTCAATAGCATGTTACAGGCAGAGACAGACAGACATGCACACAGGCACATACATACACCCGATAGAATCAGCCAATCGAAATGGTACGTCTACCTCAAGGGGGAGACAGTAACACCTGTCATTGGTTAGCAGAGCGGAAACAGAGAGGAGACAATAACACCTGTCATCAGTTAACAGAGAGGAGATATAGTAACACCTGTCATCAGTTAACACAGACAGTGTAACACCTGTCATCAATTAACAGAGAAGACATAGTAACACCTGTCATCAGTTAACAGAGTAAAACCTGTCATCAGTTGATAGAGAGGAGACAGAATAGCGCCTGTCATCAATTAACAGAGAGGAGACGGTAACACCTGTCACCAGTTATCAGATACGAGACAGTAACACTTGTCACCAGTTAACAGATAGGAGACAGTAACACCTGTCACCAGTTAACAGAGAGGAGACAGTAACACCTGTCACCAGTTAACAGAGAGGAGACATACTAAGACCTGTCACCAGTTAACAGATAGGAGACAGTAACACCTGTCACCAGTTAACAGATAGGAGACAGTAACACCTGTCACCAGTTAACAGATAGGAGACAGTAACACCAGTCACCAGTTAACAGATAGGAGACAGTAACACCTGTCACCAGTTAACAGATAGGAGACAGTAACACCTGTCACCAGTTAACAGATAGGAGACAGTAACACCTGTCACCAGTTAACAGATAGGAGACAGTAACACCTGTCACCAGTTAACAGATAGGAGACAGTAACACCTGTCACCAGTTAACAGATAGGAGACAGTAACACCTGTCACCAGTTAACAGATAGGAGACAGTAACACCAGTCACCAGTTAACAGATAGGAGACAGTAACACCTGTCACCAGTTAACAGATAGGAGACAGTAACACCTGTCACCAGTTAACAGATAGGAGACAGTAACACCTGTCACCAGTTAACAGATACGAGACAGTAACACAGTCACTAAAGCAATAGCGCGGCCTTTCTCGTCTAAGGTAACTGGGACGTGGGAACTGATTGAGGAAGAGGCAGGGGGCGTGTGGAGGTGTGGGGCGTGTGTGGGAGGCGTGGGGCGTGTGGGGAGGCGTGGGGCGGGGTGTGTGGGGAGGCGTGGGGCGTGTGTGAGGCGTGGGGCGGTTCTGAGGCGTGGGGCGTGTGTGTGAGGTGGGCGGGGGGAGGCGTGGGCGGGGTGGAGGCGGGGCGGTGGAGGTGGGCTTGGTGAGGTGGAGGCGTGAGGCGTGTGTGGAGGCGGGCGTGAGGCGTGGGGCGGGCTTGTGAGGCGTGGGCGTGTGAGGCGTGGGGCGTGGGGCTTGTGTGAGGCGTGTGGGGAGGTGTGGGGCGTGTGTGGAGGCGTGGGGCGGTGTGAGGCGTGGGGCGTGTGGGGAGGCGGGGGCGTGTGTGTGGGAGGCGTGGGGTGTGTGGGAGGCGTGGGCGTGTGAGGCGGGGCTTGTGAGGCGTGGGGCGGAGTGTGTGAGGCGTGGGGCGTGTGTGAGGCGTGGGGCGTGTGTGAGGCGTGGGGCGTGTGTGAGGCGTGGGGCGTGTGTGAGACTACCAAGTTTATGAATATACTATGAAGAATCTACAACTACATATACGAAAAAAATTGTATACCGTGGGTGTTATTACACTGTTCCTTCACTGGCCTACAATGCAATGTTCCTTCACTGGCCTACATTACAATGTTCCTTCTCTGACCTACAATGCAATGTTCCTTCACTGACCTACAATACAATGTTCCTTCACTGACCTACAATACAATGTTCCTTCAATTATCTACAATACATTGTTCCTTCACTGACCTAAAATACAATATTCCTTCACTGACCTACAATCCAATGTTCCTTCACTGATCTACAATATAATGTTCCTTCACTTATCTACAATACAATAATCCTTCACCTATTAACAACCCTAAAATTCTTAACAGCCCCATTATACTTAACAACCCAACACAGGTAGTAGGCAGCTACCAAACAGGGAGGTACTACCGCCTGGGAAGATATTGGAAGCATAATGTGTTGTCTATGGTAGACCCTGCTGCCATATGACATCACGAAAATTGTGACCAAGTCCCAGGTTGCTAATCTGACTTTTTGCCTCATTTACACACAATTCTAGGGTCTCAATTGTTTTTCTTACTTTGACAACACAAGATACATATATTGTTTCTCAATCTTGATTTTTTATCATTGTATTTCTTCTTATTATTATTATTGTTATTTTTATTAATCATTATTATTATTATTATTATTATTATTATTATTATTATTATTATTATTATTATTATTATTATTATTATTATTATTATTATTATTATTATTATTATTATTATTATTATTATTATCATTATTATTACATTTTTGCCCCCGAGGCCCTGATGTGGGTCAGTGACCTGTGCTCGGTGGGCTAATGCCCGTAAAAAACAAACATATTAACAACTCCACCACACTTATTATAAAGGCCTGGGACTTAGGGATAGAAATCCCTTACCAGGCTAATCAGGATCTTAATAAAGGAGAGTCAAGGACCATGGTTTTCCGAGGAATAACAAACAACCGTTAGAGATTGGAATCTCTTTACTATAAAAATATAGCACAACTCTGACACCACTCAACAAACATCAAATAATTACGGGAGTCAAACAATTAATGGAAGCAAACAATTAAAGGAATCAAACAAATAATGGGCGTCAGCAATTAATGGATTCAAACAACTATAGAATCAAACCATGAACAAATATTTCCTACGGCAGTGGCCCTGGGGGAAGGTTCTGGAACACGGTGATGCACACTCAGGGTAGAGAAGCGTCCACTTCAACTCCACACTTAGCGACGTCTTGAAAAGGCAGGAGAACACCGGGGCACCGACGGAATGTGATGAACTGATGGTCGTGGTATGCGGTAGTGGTAGATGACCAGAGAGTTGGCAGTTGATAGGTGAAGGTCTGGGAACACAGCCCACGAGTCCAGGACCTATGATGAGATCACAGCCAGAATTTGACGGACAGCAGGGTAGCTAGATACTGACGGTATAGCGGCTGGGTTGAATCTGCCGGTGGCGCAGATAGTCGCTGCCGTTCTCACCTCCGTCCAACCACCCCAAGTGTCGTCTGCACCAGCAAACGAGCGAGTTAGCAGCGGTAACCATCCGGAGGATCGTTTCCGCCCTTACACTTATTAACAACCCTAACGCACTTATTAACAACCGTAACGCACGTATTAGCAACCCTAACGCACTTATTAACAACCGTAACGCACGTATTAGCAACCCTAACGCACTTATTAATAACCGTAACGCACGTATTAGCAACCCTAACGCACTTATTAACAACCGTAACGCACGTATTAGCAACCCTAACGCACGTATTAACAACCGTAACGCACGTATTAGCAACCCTAACGCACTTATTAACAACCGTAACGCACGTATTAACAACCCTAACGCACTTATTAACAACCGAAACGCACGTATTAACAACCCTAACGCACTTATTGACAACCGTAACGCACGTATTAACAATCCTAACGCACTTATTAACAACCGTAACGCACGTATAGCCCTAACGCGCCATTAACAGCCGTAACGCGTATTAGCAGCCTAACGCGCCAGTAACAACCATAACGCACGTATTAGCAGCCCTAACCTTAGTAACAACCGTAACGCGTATTAACAACTCTAACGCCAGTAACAACCGTAACGCATATTAATAACCCTAACGCACTTATTAACAACCGTAACGCACGTATTAGCAACCCTAACGCACTTATTAACAACCATAACGCACATATAAGCAACCCTAACGCACTTATTAACAACCGTAACGCACGTATTAACAACTCTAACGCACTTCTTAACAACCGTAACGCACGTATTTGCAACCCTAACGCACTTATTAACAACCGTAACGCACGTATTAGCAACCCTAACGCACTTATTAACAACCGTAACGCACGTATTAGCAACCCTAACGCACTTACTAACAACCGTAACGCACGTATTAGCAACCCTAACGCACTTATTAACAACCCTAACGCACGTATTAGCAACCCTAACGCACTTATTATCAACTCCAACACACTTACCAGCTCTAACAACTCACTTACCAACCCCAGCACTCTTATTAACACTCCCACAATATTCTCACCACCATCAGCTAACATCATCACACTTACCACCACTATCTAGTATATCCACGTTAGCCTTACATTCATCACCAAAATCCCATAACATTCCCAACATTCCTACCACGACGAGAATCTTCCCCGCCTTTGGGGATTTAATTCCCAATTCTCACATTCTTCCTGAGTCATAACATTCATCCTCATCTTCAACATTTATTCTCACACCCGGAAATTTATCATCAGGGCCGTAACATTCATCACGAGTACTAACATTCATCACTAACACTAACATTCATCGCTTGTACTAACATTCATCACTAGTACTAACATTCATCACTAGTACTAACATTCATCACTAGTATTAACATTCATCAGTAGTACTAACATTCATCACTTGTACTAACATTCATCACTAGTACTAACATTCAAATACTTGTACTAACATTCATCACTAGTACTAACATTCATCACTAGTATTAACATTCATCAGTGGTACTAACATTCAGTTGTGTTCTGACCTCACTCAGTTGTGTTCTGACCTCACTAGGGGAAA
>NW_024744460.1:0-1594 GCF_018991925.1 Homarus americanus
TTTGCACTGCAATATTCACATTTCTTATCCATGTTGCCAATGACAACAGAGGGATACTTTTCATATTCTATATATAACATCATCCATCATCACTACATATAACACCATCCATCATCACTACAGATCGGTAAAGTAGTTTCCGAGATTCTCATGCTGACACACAGACCAACAGACAGACTTTTTTGTTTTGTATAGATATAGATCATTACTTCATATAACACCACCCATCATCACTACATATAACAACATCCATCATCACTACATATAACACCATCCATCATCACTACAGATTGGTAAAGTAGTTTCCAAGATTCTAGTGCGGACATACATACAAACAGACAGACTTCTTTTTATATATATATAGATAGCAGAAACGCCCTCTTTCGCTAGGCCACTGTGTGAAATATCGTACGTTTGGCATACCTCGTTAGAATGGACTACTGTATGTACCTACCTACCTACCTACCCCGTTAGAATGAACAGCCTAGAAAAGTTAGAGATCAAAGAAAAGTAAGCTGTAATGAGAGAGAGAATAAGGATAAAATTTGGTATAATATATGGGATGGGATATTACTTTTCAATCTCTGTGTGGTGTAGCCGATGGAGGCTAAATGCAGAGAAAAGTAAGCCACAATGAAAAAGAACCTAAGGATCAAAATTGCTGTAAATCATAGGAAGGAATACGACTTTTCTATGTGTGTGCGTTGGGGCTGTGTCATATCGGGTTGGTTGAAGTTTTTTTGAGATCACTACATATAACACCATCCATCATCACTACATACAACACCATCCATCAGCAGTAATTGGGAACCTGAATATTAATGGATTTGCTGATGGTGTTCCGGGATAATAGTAGTAGTTAGGCCCAAGGCCTAACTGGCCCTTGGACCGGCCATCCTCACATCCCTACATGACACTTGCTATCCATGCTAAGTTTGGTCTAGATGGGTAAAGTAGTTTCCGAGATTCTAGTGCAGACACACAAACAAACGCACAGGCATACTTCTATAATAAGACAAAATCTCACATGAAGAGGTAAGCTAGGAGTTTATAGTAGTAGAGTATTATAGAGAGAGGAAATGGTAGCGTTTCTCGAGGGTGTGATGTTAACACTGTATATTAACACAGGCACAGTACAAGTGTAGTATATAAAACACCAATGTGTGTTACAGCTTTATTTTACTAGCTCAATAGGGGGGATTAATGGAGGGGTTCGTACACAATTTATGATAGACTATGGTATTCTCGTATAACCTAACCTCACAATTAGAATGGGCACTTCACTAAGTCGATCATTGGGGAGGTTCGGGATCACGGCACTCCTACCGTCTACACAGCCAGCACTTACTGTTACACGTTGAGTGGACAGCACTCTGTCGACGGACCCGGCTGAGACTTCGTTACACTTAATGGCGGGCTTCTCTCGAGCGGGACTGGGGACGTAGTAGCTGGCCCTTCCTGGTTACAAGACACACTCTGGTGAGGGAGGACTAGGACGTCCTATATATTGGAAGACCAGCCGTCAGGTTTAGCTGATCGGGGGGGCGGCGAAGGGTCTCCTTACATTTGCCCTCGCTAATGTAGGGCTTCACTC
>NW_024744461.1:0-22872 GCF_018991925.1 Homarus americanus
TATCGTCTCAATTATTATTATCATTATTATTATTATTAGCAATACAACATGTGGCTGGAACATCAGTAGAAATTAGAAATAAGATAAAAAGTTGTATTAAATTAACAATTAAAACACAAACAAGAACCACAGGTACAAGTCGATCAGTTTTTTATCATGAGAGAGAGAGAGAGAGTCCCTGGCTCACTGTTACGTTATGACAAAGTTGTTGGTAAATATATGGTATGTGTTGATACTCTCTCACTCTCTCTCTCTCTCTCTCTCTCTCTCACACACACACCAACCACAAACAAACAACACATCACAAACAAACAAGCAAGCAACAACACAACAATAATGACACCACAAAAAAACATCATTCTAAAAAACAAACATAAAAACAATAAAACAAACATACCAACAAACAAACAATCAAACAAACAAACAATAAAACGAACAAACGAAGAATAAAACAAAACAAACAATAAAACAAACATACATACATAAAAACAATCAAACATAAAAACAATAAACAAACAGACCCTCTTCAACAAACCACCACCACCAAGGACTTCACTAACCTACCACCTCCACTACCACCTCCTACAACACTATTTATAATCCCAAAACTTCCCAAAGGTCACTCCTGCCTCGGTGACCTTTGGGGGTTAACACTGCCCACTGGTCTAGATCTGGCGAGAAAACTGCCCCCACGCACTTGTTGGGTGTCACAAAGCGCCTGCTGGGTGATTTAGGTGTCTTTCCCCGCCCTCCCCCGTCTCCAACCCAGGGTCACAGTGTGTAAGGTTAAGGCGTTTGAATTTTAATTTAGTTGATGATCATATAAAGCAGAGGAGGAGGAGGAGGAGGAGGACAACAAGAACAAGAAGAACAAGAAGAAGAAGGCTAGATTACGTTAGGTTACGTTAGGTTAGGTTAGGCTAGATTAGGTTAAGTTAGGTTAGGTCTGGTCAGGTTACATTATGCAAGAAGGTATTCATTTATATGTATATTTATGATCTACAGGATCGTTTATGGCCAGTCAAAAGCTTCTAGAAAAGATAAATACATAGAAGTTATCACTAATGGCCAATTATCCCTATTTAGTGTAACATACAGTATATATTAGGTGGAGTTCCACTTTTATTTGTTTGTTTTCGTATTATTTAAGTCATTTATTTTTTAACATTTAGCTTAGAATAAGTAAATATTATACAAAACAAAACATTGAAAACTCACAAGTGAATTTGTAACACATAATCAAGTCCAGATAATAATACCAATACCACGTGCTGGTCAAGCTCCGAAAGAGTTGTCCGGGGTCTAGCTAACCTCTGGTCGGGGCTTGACCAGCACGAAAAAAAAAAAATTATTAAACGTAATTTTGGCAACCTGTGGTGTAATAGTCAGCATGCTCGCCTTGCAAGCGAGTGGACCCGTGTTCGATTCCTGGACAGAGTGAAACTATGAGCATTTTTTTTTACGTCATTTGACTTTCTATTTACCAGGAAATGGGAACCTGGATGTTAATCGATTTGCGGATCTTATTCTGGAATAATGGTTAGCCAGTGCAGTTGCCGAGTTGTCTGGTCTTCTCGGACTATTCATTGAAACTGGGTCATACAACTCGTTAACTTAGGGTGTCGTTGTGGTGTTGGCGACCGATTCTAACACCTTAAACAAATTCACGCCTAGGTGGCCCTAGGGCCGGCCATCCTCGTACACGAAGGGCAACCATTATTATTACGTGTATAATATTACCATCACTACCACAACCAGCATTATCACTACTATTGTCATCTTCTCAACTATCATCATTCCTTCCCTCTTACTCCTCCTGCCTCCATATTTTAATAATAATCGTCTCAATTATTATTATCATCATTATTTTTATTATTATTATTACCGTATAATTATTATTATTATTATTATTAACAATACAACATGTGGCTGGAACAACAGTAGAAATTAGAAATAAGATAAAAAGTTGTATTAAATTAACAATTAAAACACAAACAAGAACCACAGGTACAAGTCGATCAGTTTTTTATCATATGAGAGAGAGAGAGAGAGAGAGACCCACCGTTAATAAAGGAACCTTGAGCATCACTCCTATACATTACTGACGAAGAAAAAGTAATAATAACTTTTAGAAAATTCAGAGACCCGCAGACCCACGAACACACAAGACCCGAGCCATTTATCACCACACACTGAAGGACCATGACATACCAACCTGGGGGGTCTTGTGTCTGTCTGTCTATTTGATATATTCATCTGTCTAAGTGTATGTCCATTTCATTATATATTTATTCGTGTATTTATCTCTGTCTGTCTGCCTGTTTGGTCGTTTATCAAAATTATCAAACAGCAGGTGGAGTGGGGAGGGAGGGAGGGGGGGATGATTCGCAGTTTCGCCACCTAGTCCATTAAGTTAACCTAACATTAAACTAATGTAACCTAACATAACGCAAAGCTAACCTAACCAAACCAAACCAAACATTAACCTGCCCTATCTTTATAACACTTATCCTAATATTAACCGGATATCATAAAGTTAAGGAGCCATCCCTTGTTTCAACCTAACCAAACCTAACCTAATTAAAACCTAATCTAACCCAATTTAATCCAATTTAACTTAACGTAACGTAACCTAACCTAACTCAATCTAACTTAAACTAGCCTAACCCCCCGTTTAGAGTTAAGGTACTTAATCACCAAGCGAAATATGCGGGGACTCCTAGTCTTCAAGAGATCCCTAACACAACCTAACATCATCATCATCTACTTAATTAATAAAACCTAACTTAACCTAAACTAACCTAACCCTCGGAAGGAGTTAGAAAGGGCTGCGTGCTATCTCCAGGACTGCATAATCACCGATCAAAAATTTATAATGAGAAAAGTTATAAGAAACGATGAAGGACTAAAAGTTAATGGTAAAGTAGTATCAAATATTCGATATGCAGATGATACTGGTCTGAACTCGGGATAGTGAAGAGACGGTATTAAACTATGATGAACAAGACTAGTGGCCAAGACGGTGAATAATGTGGCCTAGGGTTAATGCTGTATATAAAGACGGGAATAATGGTTATTTTTAATGTCAAACCAAATCCTAAAAGATGATGACAGGGAACTTAACCCAGCTGTTATAACCTTTAACGATGGTTTAAGCTATAAATCTTTAAGGACGTTGGTTTAAACAATAACATTCGAAGGACGATAATTAAAGCTAAAAATCCTCAAGAGGTTAGTTATTGCATCATCCTGAATGGTGGAAACTATTGTGTATTTTGTAAGTAAACATTATGTGTGATGGTCGACCTACGTGCCCCGCCAGCAGGGAAGACAGCAGTAATGTACGACACAGTGGTAGGTAAGAAACATTGTCTTGGGTCGTAAGGTAAGGGCGACGACACCTGCCACAAGTCACACGCCCATCCGAGGACAGGATGAAATGTGTGTGTGTCCGGAGAATGGTGGGTGGGGCGCACAGACACGTGTAAGGAGCTTGTAAATGGATCTTTGGCTACGTGTGTGGTGGCCGCAGTGGACACGGGGAAGGGGAGGGAGTGTGGAGACCAGCCGACCTTCACTAATTACGTTAAGAATATATGTGAGAATCTATCGACGAAGTAATAGTCTGTCGGTGGAGTGAGTAAGTAAGTAAATGTGTGTGTGATCGGCTGGTGTCGTCGGTGCACCCAAGGCACAGTCAGGGGTCTACCATAAAACACACTGCCAGTACTGGTAATGAGCAGCGTTTGGCCTTCTCCTCACAGTCATAAAACTCCTTCGCCAGACGTACGGTCGCCTTTGACACACAAAAATGCAATCATTCATTAAAACGTAATTGGCTATAAACTTTTGAGTGTAAATTACCCATTTATTGTGAACTTAACAAATTGGTAAATCAGGTGTGTTTATGTAAGCTTGGGTCAGTGGTGTTAAATTTACTGCTGACTAATTATATTATTTTTAAACCAGTATTTATATGTTATTATTACAGTTAAAGTTAAGTCGTTATCATATTTAAAGGTCATCATCATTATCACCATTCATCATCATCATCATGTAAAGGTATTAATAAAAATGAAAAAATACGTAACGTATACCAGAACTAAAACGTTTGCCGGATATATGAACTAAACCGTCTGCCGGATATATGAACTAAAACATTTGCCGGATATATGAACTAAAATATTTGCCGGATATATGAACTAAAATATTTGCCGGATATATGAACTAAAATATTTGCCGGATATATGAACTAAAACATTGGCCGGATATATGAACTAAAACATTTGCCGGATATATGAACTAAACCGTTTGCCGGATATATGAACTAAAACATGTGCCGGATATATGAACTAAAACATTTGCCGGATATATGAACTAAAACATTTGCCGGATATATGAACTAAAATATTTGCCGGATGTATGAACGAAAACATTTGCCGGATATATGAACTAAAACGTTTGCCGGATATATAAACTAAACCGTCTGCCGGATATATGAACTAAAACATTTGCCGGATATATGAACTAAAACATTTGCCGGATATATGAACTAAACCATTTGCCGGAGATATGAACTAAAACATTTGCCGGATATATGAACTAAAACATTTGCCGGATATATGAACTAAAACATTTGCCGGATATATGAACTAAAACATTTGCCGGATATATGAACTAAACCGTTTGCCGGAGATATCATATAAAAAACCCTAACTACAGAACCAGTTAAGTGACGTGCCGTGTTATGGACTCTTCTGGAACTGTGATTACAATAATTATTCTCACACGAGGCAGTGACGTCACGCGGACAATGGCGGAGAACAGCTGACGTCGACTGTTATTACTGTATAACTGTATCCGTGTAATACCATTGAGAAGAGAAGAGAAGAGAGAAATCATTAACAACAGGTACCAAACAAAACTCACTAGACCATTACATGTTCCCGCCGCCTATACAGTAGAGCAACATAGGTAATTATAATTACCCGGACTTATAAGGCAATTCATTTGATTTATTTCCCAGTTTGACCAGTGGCTGTCCAGTAGTCTCTTAAAGTATAAACATGCTCAGGATTCAAAGTGTACTTGTATCTGACCTGTTAAGTGTACTTGTATCTGTCCTCTTAAGTGTACTCGTATCTGTCCTGTTAAGTGTACTTGTATCTGTCCTGTTAAGTGTACTTGTATCTGTCCTGTTAAGTGTACTTGTATCTGTCCTCTTAAGTGTACTTGTATCTGTCCTCTTAAGTGTACTCGTATCTGTCCTGTTAAGTGTACTTGTATCTGTCCTCTTAAGTGTACTCGTATCTGTCCTCTTAAGTGTACTCGTATCTGTCCTGTTAAGTGTACTTGTATCTGTCCTCTTAAGTGTACTTGTATCTGTCCTCTTAAGTGTACTCGTATCTGTCCTGTTAAGTGTACTTGTATCTGTCCTCTTAAGTGTACTCGTATCTGTCCTCTTAAGTGTACTCGTATCTGTCCTGTTAAGTGTACTTGTATCTGTCCTGTTAAGTGTACTTGTATCTGTCCTCTTAAGTGTACTTGTATCTGTCCTCTTAAGTGTACTCGTATCTGTCCTGTTAAGTGTACTTGTATCTGTCCTGTTAAGTGTAATTGCATCTGTCCTGTTAAGTGTACTTGCATCTGTCCTGTTAAGTGTACTTGTATCTGTCCTGTTAAGTGTACTTGTATCTGTCCTCTTAAGTGTACTCGTATCTGTCCTGTTAAGTGTACTTGTATCTGTCCTCTTAAGTGTACTCGTATCTGTCCTGTTAAGTGTACCTATATCTACCCTGTTAAGTGTACTTGTATCTGTCCTGTTAAGTGTACTTGCATCTGTCCTGTTAAGTGTACTTGTATCTGTCTTGTTAAGTGTACCTGTATCTGTCATCTTAAGTGGACTTGTATCTGTCCTGTTAAGTGTACTTGTATCTGTAGTGTTAAGTGTACCTATATCTGTCCTGTTAAGTGTACTTGTATCTGTCCTGTTAAGTGTACTTGTATCTGCCCTGTTAAGTGTACTTGTATCTGTCCTGTTAAGTGTACTTGTATCTGTCCTGTTAAGTGTACCTGTATCTACCCTGTTAAGTGTACTTGTATCTGCCCTGTTAAGTGTACCTGTATCTGTCCTGTTAAGTGTACCTATATCTGTCCTGTAAGTGTACTCGTATCTGCCGTGTTAAGTGTACTTGTATCTGTCCTGTAAGTGTACTTGTATCTGTCCTGTTAAGTGTACCTGTATCTTTCTTGTTAAGTGTACCTGTATCTGTCCTGTTACGTGTACTTGTATCTGTCCTGTTAAGTGTACTTGTATCTGTCCTGTTAAGTGTACTTGTATCTGTCCTGTTAAGTGTACCTGTATCTACCCTGTTAAGTGTACTTGTATCTGTCCTGTTAAGTGTACCTGTATCTGCCCTGTTAAGTGTACCTGTATCTGTCCTGTTAAGTGTACCTGTATCTGTCCTGTTAAGTGTACTTGTATCTGTCCTGTTAAGTGTAACCTGTATCTGTCCTATTAAGTGTACTTGTATCTGTCCTGTTAAGTGTACCTGTATCTGTCCTGTTAAGTGTACCTGTATCTACCCTGTTAAGTGTACTTGTATCTGTCCTGTTAAGTGTACCTGTATCTGTCCTGTTAAGTGTACCTGTATCTGTCCTGTTAAGTGTACTTGTATCTGTCCTGTTAAGTGTAACCTGTTTCTGTCCTGTTAAGTGTACTTGTATCTGTCCTGTTAAGTGTACCTGTATCTGTCCTGTTAAGTGTACCTGTATCTGTCCTGTTAAGTGTACCTGTATCTGTCCTGTTAAGTGTACTTGTATCGGTCCTGTTAAGTGTACCTGTATCTGTCCTGTTAAGTGTACCTGTATCTGTCCTGTTAAGTGTACCTGTATCTGTCTTGTTAAGTGTACCTGTATCTGTCCTGTTAAGTGTACTTGTATCTGTCCTGTTAAGTGTACCTGTATCTGTATCTGCCCTGTTAAGTGTACTTGTATCTGTCCTGTTAAATGTACTTGTATCTGTCCTGTTAAGTGTACTTGTATCTGCCCTGTTAAGTGTACTTGTATCTGTCCTGTTAAATGTACTTGTATCTGTCCTGTTAAGTGTACTTGTATCTGCCCTGTTAAGTGTACTTGTATCTGTCCTGTTAAGTGTACTTGTATCTGTCCTGTTAAGTGTACTTGTATCTGTCATGTTAAGTGTACTTGTATCTGTTCTGTTAAGTGTAATTGCATCTGTCCTGTTAAGTGTACTTGTATCTGTCCTGTTAAGTGTACCTGTATCTGTCCTGTTAAGTGTACCTGTATCTGTCCTGTTAAGTGTACTTGTATCTGTCTTGTTAAGTGTACCTGTATCTGCCCTGTTAAGTGTACTTGCATCTGTCCTGTTAAGTGTACTTGTATCTTCCCTGTTAAGTGTACTTGCGTCTGTCCTGTTAAGTGTGCCTTAGCTCTTCCTATGAACTGCTGTGAGTGTCCCAGTACCGTGTGCCTATACCTGTACCTGTGCCTATACCAGCACGTCCAATGTGCCTGTACCTGTGTACCTATACCTGTACCTGTGTACCTATACCTGTACCTGTGTGCCTATACTTGTCCCTATACCTGTACCTGTGTGCCTATACCTGTACCTGTGTGCCTATACCTGTACCTGTGTACCTATACCTGTACCTGTGTACCTATACCTATACTTGTCCCTATACCTGTACCTGTGTGCCTACACCTATACCTGTACCTGTGTGCCTATACCTGTACCTGTGTGCCTATACCTGTACCTATGTGCCTACACCTATACCTGTGTGCCTATACCTGTACCTGTGTCCCTATACCTGTACCTGTGTACCTGTACCTGTACCTGTGTGCCTATACCTGTACCTGTGTGCCTACACCTGTACCTGTGTACCTATACCTGTACCTATGTACCTATACCTGTACCTGTGTCCCTAGACCTGTACCTGTGTACCTATACCTGTACCTGTGTACCTATACCTGTACCTGTGTCCCTATACCTGTACCTGTGTCCCTATACCTGTACCTGTGTACCTATACCTGTACCTATGTGCCTACACCTATACCTGTGTCCCTATACCTGTACCTGTGTGCCTATACCTGTACCTGTGTACCTGTACCTGTACCTGTGTGCCTATACCTGTACCTGTGTGCCTATACCTGTACCTGTGTACCTATACCTGTACCTGTGTGCCTATATTTGTCCCTATACCTATACCTGTGTACCTATACCTGTACCTGTGTCCCTATACCTGTACCTGTGTACCTGTACCTGCACTCCAGTGCCAATGCCTGTACCTGTGTACCCATACCTGTACCTGTGTGCCTATACACCTGTACCCAGGTGCCTATACCTGTACTCCAGGTACCTGCACCTGTGTGCCTATACCTGTACCTGTGTGCCTATGCGTGTACCTGTGTGCCTATGCCTGTACCTGTGTACCTATACCTGTACCTATGTGCCTATACCTGTACCTGCATCTGTACCTGTGTCCCTATACCTGTACCTGCATCTGTACCAGTGTCCCTGTACCTGTAACTGTGTGTCTATAGCTGTGTGCCTATACCTGTACCTGCACCTGTGTGCCTATATCTGTACCTGTGTGCCTATGCCTGTACCTGTGTACCTATACCTTTACCTGTGTTCCTATACCTGTACCTGCATTTGTACCTGTGTCCCTATACCTGTACCTGCATCTGTACCAGTGTCCCTGTACCTGTAACTGTGTGTCTATAGCTGTGTGCCTATACCTATACCTGCACCTGTGTGCCTATATCTGTACCTGTGTGCCTGTACCTGTGTAACTATACCTGTGTGCCTATACCTATACGCTTATACCTCTACCTGTGTGCCTTTACCTGTACGCCTATAACTGTACCTGTGTGCCTATACCTATACCTGCACCTGTGTGCCTATACCTGTACTTGTACGCCTATACCTGTACCTGTGTGCCTATACCTGTAACCTGTACGCCTATACCTGCACCTGTACGCCTATACCTGCACCTGTACGCCTATACCTGTACCTGAGTGCCTATACCTGTACTTGTACGCCTATACCTGTACCTGTGTAACTATACCTGCACCTGTACGCCTATACCTGCACCTGTACGCCTATACCTGCACATGTACGCCTATACCTGTACCTGTGTGCCTATACCTGTACCTGTGTGCCTATACCTGTACCTGTGTGCCTATACCTGTACCTGTGTGCCTATACCTGCAAATGTGTGCCTATACCCGTACCTGTGTACCTATACCTGTACCTGTGTACCTATAAGTGTACCTGTGTGCCTGGACCTGTGTACCTATACCTGTACCTGTGTGCCTATACCTGTACCTGTGTGCCTATGCCTGTACCTGTGTACCTATACCTGTACCTGTGTGCCTATACCTGTACCTGCATTTGTACCTGTGTCCCTATACCTGTACCTGTACCTGTACTGTGTACCTATACCTGTACCCCGTGTGCCTGTACCTGTACCCCGTGTACCAGGTACCCTATACCTGTGTGCCTGTTCCTGTACCCGTGTTACCTGTACCAGTGTGCCTATACCTGTACCCGTGTGCAACTACCAGTGTGCCTATACCTGTACCTGTGTGCCTGTTCCTGTACCCGTGTACATGTACCAGTGTGCCTATACCTGTACCCGTGTGCCTGTTCCTGTACCCGTGTACCTGTACCCGTGTGCCAATGCCTATACCTGTACCCGTGTGCCTGTTCCTGTACCCGTGTACCTGTACCCGTGTGCCAATGCCTATACCTGTACCCGTGTGCCTATACCTGTGCCTGTACCTGTACCCGTGTACCTGTACCTGTACCCGTGTGCCTATACCTGTACGCCTATACCTGTACCTGTGTGCCTATACCTGTACCTGTACCCGTGTGCCTATACCTGTACCCGTGTGCCTGTACCTGTACCCGTGTGCCTATACCTGTACCCGTGTGCCTATACCTATACCCGTGTCTATACCTGTACCCATGTACCTATACCTGTACCCGTGTGCCTGTACCTGTATCCGTGTGCCTATACCTGTATTGTCAGATCCAAAGAAGCCAAAAATACCCCGAGACGACACTGACAGCCAAGACGGGTGTATACGCAGAAAATCCCCCGTCCACATATGTCCCTGTCAACCGAGCGGGGGAATTAGAGGTAACATAATGACCTCATAACTACTCCGAGACGACCATCCAAACTGCTCATTAGCATACTGGGCTGAGGGGAAAAAGGCCAGAGGGGAGACGCTCATGAGTATCCCCTCCCATCCTCGACAACCTTCCCCTTATTCTCTTAATGTCTACTTCCCTTCACACAGTCTACCCCTTTAACCAGTCACCCTTATACAGGTACTTCTATTTCCCCTCCCTCGGGATTGTTTCTGCGGTCACTTCCCCTTCCTCAGGACATACTTCTGCGGTCACTTCCCCATCCTCAGGACATACTTCTGCTGTCACTTCCCCATCCTCAGGACATACTTCTGCTGTCACTTC
The DNA here is from genome assembly GCF_018991925.1 of Homarus americanus. Classification (NCBI taxonomy): domain Eukaryota; kingdom Metazoa; phylum Arthropoda; class Malacostraca; order Decapoda; family Nephropidae; genus Homarus; species Homarus americanus. The sequence goes on from NW_024744461.1 coordinate 10,505, forward strand.
CCCATCCTCAGGACATACTTCTGCGGTCACTTCCCCATCCTCAGGACCTACTTCTGCTGTCACTTCCCCATCCTCAGGACCTACTTCTGCTGTCACTTCCCCATCCTCAGGACATACTTCTGCGGTCACTTCCCCATCCTCAGGACCTACTTATGCTGCCACTTCCCCATCCTCAGGACATACTTATGCTGCCACTTCCCCATCCTCAGGACATACTTATGCTGCCACTTCCCCTTCTTCCAGGACCTACTTCTGCTGTCACTTCCCATCCTCTGCAGGACATACTTATGCTGTCACTTCCCCATCCTCCAGGACATACTTCTGCTGTCACTTCCCTTCACTCCAGGACATACTTATGCCTTACTTCCCCTTCCTCAGGACATACTTCTGCTGTCACTTCCCCTTCCTCAGGACATACTTATGCTGCCACTTCCCCATCCTCAGGACCTACTTCTGCTGTCACTTCCCCATCCTCAGGACATACTTATGCTGTCACTTCCCCATCCTCAGGACATACTTCTGCTGTCACTTCCCCATCCTCAGGACATACTTTGCTGCCACTTCCCCTTCTTACACTTCCCCTTCCTCAGGACATACTTCTGCTGTCACTTCCCCATCCTCAGGACATACTTCTGCTGTCACTTCCCCATCCTCAGGACATACTTATGCTGCCACTTCCCCTTCTTCAGGACCTACTTCTGCTGTCACTTCCCCATCCTCAGGACATACTTATGCTGCCACTTCCCCTTCTTCAGGACCTACTTCTGCTGTCACTTCCCCTTCCTCAGGACATACTTCTGCTGTCACTTCCCCATCCTCAGGACATACTTATGCTGCCACTTCCCCTTCTTCAGGACCTACTTCCGCTATTACTTCCTTTGGACAAACTTCTGCTACGACTTCCTCAGGATACACTTCTGCTGCCACTTCCCCTCCCTCGGATACAAGTCACCATGAGTCCCGGAGCTGACACTGATATCCACCACTTCCGACAGCCAAGAAGCACCTCAGCCTAACCACGCGCTGGACGGTACTTGTCGCTCCCCTTATGGTGGTCCTGTGTCTGTCTCTCTTGTTTTCTATCATTAATCTGTTTGTCTGTCTGTGTATTGTTGACTAAGTACATGTGTGTGTGTGTGTGTGTGTGTGTGTGTGTGTGTGTGTGTGTGTGTGTGTGTGTGTGTGTGTGTGTGTGAGTGTGTGTGTGTGTGTGTGTGTGTGTGTGTGTGAGTGTGTGAGTGAGTGTGTGTGTGAGTGAGTGTGTAGTGAGTGAGTGTGAGTAGTGGTGTGTGAGTGTGTGTGTGTGTGTGTGTGTGTGTGTGTGTGTGTGTGTTGTGTGTGTGTGTTTGTGTGTGTGTGTGATATACTCTCTCTCTCCTTCTATAACCTCCCAAAGACATCATTTCCAAAACCCAGTACACTCATCATGTAGGATCCCGGACGCAGTAACAAGTTCCGCCTCACAATAAAAGTTTTCTCGTTGCCCTTACACTGGGGACTGGCAGTAACCCCTCCTCCGCGGCTCCTCCCCCTGGCCCTCCTACCCGGTCCCTCCACCCCTCCTCCCCCGGCCCCATCCTACAATCCAGATTTCTCAGTCGTTTAACAGATACACAGAGAACTCTACGAGATGTAATAAAACTAAAACTACTCTTACGGAAGGGAGGTTTTTAGGGGTCCAGCATCTGACTGTTGAGCTATGAAGGCGATATGTACTGTTGTTCACATGTTTATTGTCTCCCGGCCCCCGCTTAGCTGAAGGGTCCTAGGAGTGTTGTGTGTCCATCTGTCTGTACGTTCATCTTGTTCCTCCCTGTGTATGTCCATCACTCCAATCCTCTGTATGTCTGCCCGTCCATGCACCCCTCAATGAGTCCATCTGTTGCTCAGTCTGGTCATATGTTCCTCTGCACGTTCGTGTGTCAGAGTTGTGAACGCGACGCCACGAGAACGAACTGAACTCTGGTCTCCATCTCTGGCACAAAGCTGCCTGATCTGGGGCTCTCAGACGAGGCCAATAAGCAATATTTTTCCCTCCTGATGTAGAGGAATTGTGACTCTATGTCGTCTTGGGTCACCAGTCGTGGCTGAGGGGGGGGGGGTAGATCGACGGGTTCTTACTGTGCGAGTTATATTAATCTAAAAACAATTATTACTTTTCCAAGATAACTTCATATAAGTTACGTATGTTTCTATGATTAATGTAAAGTATTTATTCAACATGACTTAGTGAATGATAAACAAACTGACAGTTGGCTTATTTTTTCTCCTTTATCTCTTGCGTAAACCCCACGAGGAAGATAATTTTCTTTGCCAGGGAAATGGAATTTTATGCAATTTATAGTCTCGGTAAGCCTAACTGTCTTGTATACAACAAATGAAAAAAATTATGTTATTTTATTTAACTCTACACAACCGAACTTCCCGCTGTTTCTATATTCTACAAGACGGTCATAGTTTGTTTTACGTATCATCCTCTCTTTATCCTATCATTGTTTACTACTTCATTTTATATCGAAAAAATACAAAGTTGTTTCAAACATAAGGGAATTACTGATGGCAGAGACACATACTGTAGTTGTCACACACAACAACTGCCTGGAATATAACCACGTATGTGGTTCCCGGGACTCTTTATCACACCCTGCACCATGACCTATGAACACCCTCTCCTGGCGACCACCTGGCTAGGCAGGCCCTTGGTTCTTACAACCCGCACCCTGGTACATCCTCCACTACCCCAGGCGAAGACACATAACCCTTAATTTAGAACCATTACCTGTTGCTGTCTCTGGCCAAACACCGTACCTGCAAAACACAAAAAAATATCACTATTAGCTGAAGGAAAAAATAATATTTATAGGGAATTAATTGTTACTTGTACATTTCAACGTTACTCTTAATAAGTTTACAAGAGCAGGTGAGATACTGTGACAAACTGCAATTTATTTTCCTAATGCAATATTTTCTCCGCGACATCCACCGCATCTGATGGTGAGGAAGCACTTTCTTAACACACCATTATTGAACTTATAATGTATACATAAACTACATGTTAAGTGCTACCTAAAAAAAAATCTTGTATCACTGATTCTAATTATCTCGTAGAGTTGTACACAAACAATAAAGTGCTTAAGTGAGTGCGTAAGTAGCAAGCAGTATAAGTAAATAAGTGTATTCGTACATAAATATGCCCGTAAATAAATAAATAAATAAATAAATAAGTAATAAAAGTAATTAAGTTATTATCTAGCTAATATATTAGAAACTCGACATAATTCAGGAAATTGCGTGCGCACCGTATTTGGAGGCCACATTTACCGTGCCTCGGGAAAATTGGCTGGCAGGGAGCATATTGTCCGGCGGGAACATTTTAAGCGATATGTTCAATTTCCTTCCAAAGGTGATTAAAGTTATTTTTGTTGGAAAACTCAAGTTTTAATTCAACTCTTATGTTCCTGTCATAAGCCTTCCGCAAAAGTGCAGTGCAGTGGTTTTTACCGGGGAAAAATTGAGTGTGCACAATTTTAAAGAAAGAAAGAAAGAAATACAAAAGAAAGAAAAAGATTTAAGGAGAACAACAACAACAACAACAACAGCATAAAGAGCAAGGAAGGAGGAACAAGAAATAGCGGAGGAGGAGACCGCTATCTCCCCGTCGGGCCACACCAGTTCCAAACAAGAACCGACGGAATAGCCTCATTATCCACTTCTTCAGTGGTTTTGTTGAGACACATTCACCTACAAAGATCACAGTTAGAAAATTACGACTGTTTGAGTCCTCGATTTGACAGCATACTATGGACGGATTGATACACGGACAGACACACGGACGGACTAATTAATACACGGAGAGACAAACGGACGGACTGATACATCGACAGACGAACAGACGATCTGATAGGAAACACAGACAGATACACGGACAGACTGATAAACTAATATAGACAGGAACGGACTGATCAACCAACAGACCCACGGACGGACTAATAAACCAACAGACTCGAGGACGGACTAATAAACCAACAGACCCACGGACGGACTAATAAACCAACAGACTGGAGGACGGACTAATAAACCAACAGACTCGAGGACGGACTAATAAACCAACAGACACACAAACATACAGTATAGTCGAACAGTCTACTACGGACCTAAAATAATCACTCCTATTGTTCTCTCTCCAGGCGGCAGTAAACACAAATAAATTCAATTACTTTAAAACATTCCCATATATCAACACACAAATTCGAATGTACAGTTGCCGACATAAATCCCCGGACACGTGACAGTATCTAATGTGTGAGTACTTGAAGATCATTAGGTGATGGAGAATGGAAATTTGACGTATTTTCTCGAATTTGTCTCTGTATTAAGCAGTGTTATTTTCAATCTGTAGTTCCGATATACAATGTAATGAAAAGCAGATATTACCAACTGTTTGGAGAATTTTGTCCACAACTGTACATCATAAAATAGAACATAGGTTAACACGATCACCCTTACAGCACTAATATGTTTTATATATATATATATATATATATATATATATATATATATATATATATATATATATATATATATATATATATATATATATATATATATATATATATATATATATATATAGACCCTTAAATTCAGCCTTTTTCGATTCACCAATCTTATTATATCTAGTTTCTTTTAACCTTACTCAAGCAGCGTGTAATTACTGTATTGTAACTGCGAGCCAAGAACGAATTTAATACTCATTGTTTTTTTTAAGGGGATACAACATAAATTAACAGTGTTTGTACGTCATGATAGTCCCAGCTATTAATACCAACAGAGAAATTAATAAGTATTCAATTTTAGAACCATGTTAAGTTAAAGAATCCTGAATCTATTTGTAACCTTTATTATATACGGAATATGTACATATATATATATATATATATATATATATATATATATATATATATATATATATATATATATATATATATATATATATATATATATATATATATACACACCTGGTGTTAGTGCCATAGTAAATTAATACACATTACCTATTCAATAAAGTCAATGCGGTATATTATTGGTATTTAGTATAACATGGTGGACCTTAACACGTTAATATAGAGCCGGTATTAACAATAGATTACCCCAGTTTCTGTACTAATTTTCCTCGGCACTCCCTGATTCCTCTCTCTTACCAACACGTTCTTCGTTTTCTTCTATTTTCTTCTTCTTTTCTACTTATTTTCTTCTTTGTCTGTTCTTATTACAATTTATTCCTCCTCCTACACCACCACCTTCTTTCCGATTTCCTTCTTCACCTCCTCCTTCTTCTCCACTTCCGCCACCCTGGATCAGACACCACCACACTTGACACAACATCAGCACCACCACCACACCTAACAATACCACCACCACCACAATTAACACATCACCATACCTAACATACTACACACAATACTACCAACACCACACACAACACCACTACCACACCATCACCACACCTAACACATCACACCTAACACACCACACCACCACCACACCTAACAACACCACCACCACAACTAAGACAAACCTGCAGACCAACGCCTCAGCCATACCTGTGGTTTAACCGACAACAACATAACACTGACAGGAAGACTTTCTTAACCGAGCGACGACAAACAAGGTACCTACGTGGTAAACAAGATCCGAATATATACACTGAACATTAAAACAAACAAGGTAAACAGTATTAGTCAAAGCATGAGAAACTAGTAAGAAATAAACAACATATGCAAACAATTTCGACAAAATATTATAACATAGCACAAGAAACAAGTTAAACAAAGTACAAAATAAATTACTAGATAAAAATAGTAATAATAAAACAAGGTGTAAGGCAAACAAGACACACGTTAACAGGAAAATAAAACCACATATACAAGGCAGGATGTAAACAAAAAGCGCATCAAACAGAGCAGGAGATCAAATGTGAGATATGCAGGATATTAAGCAATAACTGAAAATGTAAATAAAGAAAACAAGACAAAAGACAAATTACGAGTTAAACAAGAAACTCGCCAAACAAAGGCTGGGACAAAACAAAAAAACGACTGAAACAATACCTGAGATAAATAAGACACGAATTAAACAATGGCTGGGACAACCAAAACCCAAGTGAGGCCGTGGAGGCGGGCCGGGGAGGCAGGTGGTGGTGGTTCAGGTGTTATTAAGGTGCGACGTTAATTGTCCCGTGAAGGATGTACGATGAATTACGACTACAGTACCACATCCTCCCCCACAGCGGCCTCCACCGTCACCCTGCAGTCCACCATGCACCTGATGCTGCTGCACCTACAGGATCACTTCCCCCATAGTCCACCATCACCACCTGCTGCCACTGCACCTACAGGATCAACTCCCCCACAGTCCACTACCACAACCTGCTGCTGCTGTTATTGTTGCTGCTGCGGCTGCTGCTGCACCTACAGGATCAACTCCCCCACAGTCCACCATCACCACCTGCTGCCACTGCACCAACAAGATCACCTCACCCACAGTCCACCATCACCACCTGCTGCTGCTGCACCTACAGCTTCAACTCCCCCACAGTCCACCACCGCCACCACCTGCTGTTGCTCCTGCTGCACCTACAGGATCAACTACCCCACAGCCCACCACCACCCCCTGCTGCTGTTGCTGCACCTACAGGATCAACTCCCCGACACTCCACCATCACCACCAGCTGCCACTGCACCTACAGGATCACCTCCCCCACACTCCACCACCACCACCTGCTGCTTCTGCACTTACAGGATCGACTCCCCCACACTCCACCATCACCCCTGCAACCACTGCACCTACAGAATCACCTCCCCCACAGTCCACCATCACCACAACCTGTTGCCACTGCACCTACAGGATCACCTCCCCCTCAGTCCACCATCACCACCTGCTGCCACTACACTTACAGGATCAACTCCCCCACAGTCCACTATCACCACCTGCTGCTGCTGCACCTACAGGATCACCTCCCCCACAGGCCACCATCACCACCTACCGCCACTGCACCTGCAGGATCAACTCTCCCACAGTCCACTACCACCTACTGCTGCTGTTGTTGCTGCTGCACCTAGGACATCAATTCCCCCAGAGTCCACCACCACTCTGCAGCTGCACCTACAGGATCACCTCTCCCACAGTCCACCATCACCACCTGCCGCCATTGCACCTACAGGACCAACTCCCCACAGTCCACTAACACCACCTGCTGCTGCTGCTTGTATTTGTTGTTGTTGTTGTTGCTGCTGGCGCGGTGCAGCTGCTGCACCTACAGGATCAACTCACACAGTCCACCACCACCACCTACTGTTGCTGCAAGTGCTGCACCAACGGGATCAACTCCCCCACAGTCCACCACCACCCTGCAGCTGCACTACAGGATCAACTACCCACAGTCCACCACCACCTGCTGCTGCTGCTGCTGCTACTGCACCTACAGGATCACCTCCCCCACAGTCCACTACCACCACCTGCTACTGTTGTTGGTGTTGCTGCTGCACCTAGGGCATCAACTCCCCCACAGTCCACCACCACTCTGGAGCTGCACCTACAGGATCAACTACCCCACAGTCCACCACCACCTGCTGCTGCACCTACAAGATCACATCCCCCCACAGTCCACCACCACCTGCTGTTGCTCCTGCACCTACAGGATCAACTCCCCCACAGCCCACCACCACCACCTGCTGTTGCTGCTGCACCTACAGGATCACCTCCCCCACAGTCCATCACCACCTGCTGCTGCTGCACCTACAGGATCAACTCCCCCACAGTATACCACCACCAACTGCAGCTGCTGCTGCACCTACAGGATCAACTCCCCCACGGTCCACCGCCACCACCTGCCGTTGCTGCTGCACCTACAGAATCAACTGCCCCACAATCCACTACCACCACCTGCTGCTGCTGCTTATGTTGTTGTTGTTGTTGTTGCTGCTGGTGGTGCAGCTGCTGCACCTACAGGACCAACTCCACCACAGTCCACCACCACCACCTACTGTTGCTGCTGCTGCACCTACAGGATCAACTCCCCCACAGTACACTACCACCACCTGCTGCTGCTGCTTATGTTGTTGTTGTTGTTGTTGTTGTTGCTGCTGGTGGTGCAGCTGCTGCACCTACAGGATCAACTCCACCACAGTCCACCACCACCACCTACTGTTGCTGCTGCTGCACTTACAGGATCAACTCCCCCACAGTCCACCATCACCACCTGCTGCCATTGCAAATACAGGATCAACTCACCCACAGTCCACTACCACCACCTACTGCTGCTGCACATACAAGATCACCTCCCCCACAGTCCATCACCACCTGGTGCTGCGGCTGTACCTTCAAGATCACCTCCCCCACAGTCCACCATCACCACCTGTTGGCCATTGCAAATACAGGATCAACTCCCCCACAGCCCACTACCAGCACCTGCTACTGCTGCTCCTGCTGCACCTACAGGATCAACTCCACCACAGTCAACCACCACCACCTGTTGCTGATGCTGCAGCTACAGGATCACCTACCTCACAGGCCACCACCTGCTGTTGCTGCTGCTGCACCTACAGGATCAATTCCCCTACAGGCCGCCACCACCACCACCTACTGCTGCTGCTGCACCTACAGGATCAACTCCCCCACAGTCCACCACCATCACCTGCTCCTGCTGCACCTACAGGATCACCTCCCCCACAGTCCACTACCATCACCTGCTCCTGCTTCTGCATCTGCAGGATCAACTGCCCCCACAGTCCACTACCACCACCTGCTGCTTGCTGGCGTATTTGTTGCTTTCAGCTGCTGCACGCAGGATCAACTCACCACAGTGCACACCTGCTGCTGCTGCTGCATACAGGATTAACTCCTCCCAATCCACCACTCACCACCTGCTGTTGCTGCTGCACCTACAGGATCAACTCCCCCACAGTCCACCACCACCTGCTGCTGCTGCACCTACAGAATCAACTCCCCCACAGTACACTACCACCACCTGCTGCAGCTGTTGTTGCTGCTGCTGCTCTTGTTGTTGTTGCTGCTGCTGCTGCACCTACAGGATCAACTCACCCACAGCCCACTACCACCACCTGCTGCTGCTGCTGCTGCTGTTGTTGCTGCTGTTGTTGTTGCAGCACCTACAGGATCAACTCCCCCACAATCCACCACCACCTCCTGCTGCTGCTGCTGCTGCACCTACAGGATCAACGACCCCCCAATCCACCACCACCACCTGCTGTTGCTGCTGCACATACAGGATCAACTCCCCACAGTCCACCTCACCACCTGCTGCTGCACCTACAGGATCAACTCCCCAATCCACCACCACCACCACCTGCTGCTGCTGCAGTTACAGTGAGATCAACTCCCAACAGTTCACCATCACCACCTGCTGCTGCTGCTGCACCACAGGATCAACTCCCCCACAGCCCACTCCCACCACTTGCTGTTGCTGCTGTTGTTGCTGCTGCTGCTGCACCTACAGGATCAACTCCCCCCACAGTCAACCACCACTACCTGTTGTTGATGCTGCAGCTACAGGATCAACTCCCCACAGGCCGCCGCCACCACCAACAACTGCTGCTGCTGCTGCTGTTGCTGCTGCTACTGCTGCTGTTGTTGCTTGCTGCTGCTGCACCTACAGGATCAACTCCCCAAAGTCCATACCACCACCTGCTGCTGCTGCTGCACCTACAGGATCAACTTCCCCACAGTCCACTACCATCACCTGCTGCTGCTGTATCTACAGGATCAACTCCCTCACAGTCCACCTCATCACTTCTGACCTCCCTGCTGCTGCTGCACCTACAGGATCACCTCCCCAACAGACCAGCATCACCACCTGCCGCCACTGCACCTACAGGATCAACTCCCCCACAGTCCACTACCACCATCACCTGCTGCTGCAGCTACAGGATAAACTCCCCCACAGGCCGCCGCCACCACCAACTACTGCTGCTGCTGCTGTTGCTGTTGTTGTTGTTGTTGCTGCTGCACCTACAGGATCAACTGCCCCACAGTCCACCACCACTTCCTGCTGTTGCTGCTGCACCTACAGGATCACCTCCCCCACAGACCACCAATACCACCTGCTGCTGCCACTGTGCCTACAGGATCACCTCCCTCACCAGTCCACCATCACCACCTGCTGTTGCTCCACCTACAGGATCAACTCCCCCACAGTCCACCACCATCACCTGCTGTTGCACCTACAGGATCAACTCCCCCACAGTCCACCACCAGCACCTGCTGCTGCTGCTACTGCTGCTCCTACAGGATCAACTCCCCCACAGTCCACCACCACCACCTGCTGCACCTACAGGATCAACTCCCGCCAGAGTCCACCACCACCACCACCTTCTGCTGCTCCACTTACAGGATCACCTCGCCCATAGTCCACCACCACCACCTGCTGTTGCTGCTGCACCTACAGGATCAACTCCCCCACAGTCCACCATCACCACCTGCTGCTGCTGCACCTACAGGATCACCTCCTCAACAGTCCACCATCACCACCTGCCGCCATTGCACCTACAGGATCAACTCCCCCACAGTCCACTACCACCATCACCTGCTGCTGCTGCTGCTGCTATTGTTGCTGTTGCTGCTACCCCTAAGGCATCAACTTTCCCACAGTCCACCACCACTCTGCAGCTGCACCTACAGGATCAACTACCCCACAGTCCACCACCCCCTGCTGCTACACCTACAGGATTACGTCCCCCACAGTCCACCACCACCACCTGCTGCTGCACCTACAGGATCAACTCCCCCACAGGCCGCCGCCACCACCACCTGCTGCTGCTGCTGTTGTTGCTGCTGCTGCTGTTGTTGTTGTTGCTGCTGCTGCTGCACCTACAGGATCCACTCCCCCAAAGTCCATACCACCACCTGCTGCTGCTGCACCTACAGGATCAACTCCCCCACAGTCCACTACCATCACCTGCTGCTGCTGCATCTACAGGATCAACTCCCCCACAGTCTACTACCACCAACTGCTGCTGCTGCTGCTGCTTATGTTGTTGTTGTTGTTGTTGCTGTTGTTGTTATATGCTGCTGCTGCACCCACAGGATCAACTCCACCACAGTCCACCACCACCTGCTGCTGCTGCACCTACAGTGATAAATCCCCACAGGCTGTCGCCACTCACCACTCTGCTGCTGTTGTTGTTGTTGTTGCTGCTGCTGCACCTACAGGATCAACTCCCCCAAAGTCCACTACCACCACCAGCTGCTGCGGCTGCACCTACAGGATCAACTCCCCCACAGTTCACTACCATTACCTGCTGCTGTTGCATCTACAGGATCAACTCCCCCCCACAGTCTACTACCACCACCTGCTGCTGCTGCTGCTTATGTTGTTGTTGTTGTTGTTGTTGTTGTTGTTGTTGTTGTTGTTGCTGCTGCACCTACAGGATCAACTCCACCACAGTCCACCACCACCTGCTGCTGCTGCACCTACAGGATCACCTCCCCAACAGTCCACCATCACCACCTGCCGCCATTGCACCTACAGGATCAACTCCACCACAGTCCACTACCACCATCACCTGCTGCTACTGCTGCTGCTATTGTTGCTGTTGCTGCTGCACCTAAGGCATCAACTTTCCCACAGTCCACCACCACTCTGCAGCTGCACCTACAGGATCAACTACCCCACAGTCCACCACCCCCTGCTGCTGCACCTACAGGATTACCTCCCACACAGTCCACCACCACCACCTGCTGCTGCACCTACAAGATCAACTCCCCCACAGGCCGCCGCCACCACCACCTGCTGCTGCTGCTGTTGTTGCTGCTGCTGCTGTTGTTGTTGCTGCTGCTGCTGCTGCACCTACAGGATCAACTCCCCCAAAGTCCACTACCACAACCTGCTCCTGCTGCTGCACCTACAGGATCAACTCCACCACAGTCCACCACCAGCTGCTGCTGCCAAATGCTGGGATCAACCACAGTCTACTACCACCACCTGCTGCTGCTGCTGCTGCTGCTTATGTTGTTGTTGATGTTGTTGATGTTGCTGTTGCTGCTGCTGCTGCACCTACAGGATCAACTCCCCCACAGTCCACCACCACCATCCTGCTGTTGCTGCTGCACCTACAGGATCACCTCCCCTACAGTCCACTAACACCACCTGCAGCTGCGGCTGTACCTACAAGATCACCTCCCCCACAGTCCACCATCACCACCTGCTGCCATTGCAAATACAGGATCAACTCCCCCACCGCCAACTACCAGCACCTGCTACTGCTGCTCCTGCTGCACCTACAGGATCAACTCCACCACAGTCAACCACCACCACCTGTTGCTGATGCTGCAGCTACAGGATCAACTCCCCC